>NC_089837.1:146737129-147037129 GCF_035609145.1 Eleutherodactylus coqui | reverse complement strand
TAAGGAGCTTTTCCTGAACACATAAAATATCCGCATTCGAGGACCACGCATTAGGTGGATTAGGCCTTTGGCATTAATCTTAACAATCTAAAAAACAATGCAAGGATATATAAATTTTTGAAGCCAAGTTGAAATATAGGCACAACACACAAGGGATGACCTGCACCCAGAAGTAAAACACATTTTACCAAAAGGGTGCGAAGCGTAAATACAGAGAGGCATATCGACACATTTCAGAGCCAAATATAAACAAAAAATTGTAATAACATATTTTTGTGTATTATTCTCATTTTTTTGAACTAACAAATCCAAGAAAGAAATAAGAAGTGCAAATGGTGTATCTACCACCATAGTCCTAGGAGGGGACCAGGGCAGCATAAACTGGAAAGTCCATGCCAGAGACGGCACATTACACGTTATATAATCCGAGCAGATGAGATTATTAAAATACTCAAAAAAATAGAAAACAGGCAAAAACAAAACAGCCTACAATGTTAGTTTATAGGTGTAGCATTTTCCCAAGTATAACAGGAGAAAGCCACTATGTTTGCCATAGGACTGTTGCCTATTCCTGTAACAGCTAGGGAGCTTCTCTTTGTTTGGGAACCAGAACCTTACTTGGGAAGTAGATTCCAATTTTTACACTTCTGGAGAGCTTCTCCACTGAGTGAACTAAGAATTTACCGCCATTTTCTAGTAATGAGGAGTTTTACCGGAAAGCCCCAATTATATTGGATGCCATGTTCCTTGAGAATTTTTGTGCTGAGTATAAAGGCTTGCCTGCGAGAAAAAGTAGTATCTGACAGATCTGCAAACAACAAAAAGTCCTTAAAACTTTCCAGGAGAGTAGGTGACAATCTGTCACTTCCATCGGTTTTTCTGTTGTGTGTAAAAAATGCATCCAGGCAACAACACCTCTGGGCAAGGAAGCTGGGAAAGACTCTGGTTTAGGAAGCCTGTGTGCCTGGATGATGTCAGGGAGAAGTGCTGCTCAAAAAACTCCTTCAGTCCTGTCATTCATTCGGCGAGAGCTGCCTGTGATTGGCTGAGCGCCTCAGCCAATCACAATCAGCTCTTTCAGCAGTCGGGGATTTTAAATCCCCGCCTGCTGATAGATCAGCACTACAGAGTTGGGGACAGCGGAGAGAAGGTGTGGCTGAGCCCCGGCAGCTGAAGGGAGGTGAGTATCTATTTTCTTTTCGTTTTTTACACTACTTTTACTGTTTTTTTCAGGGAAGGGCTTATATCCATACATGAAAATCTATACTGTGTCCCTTTCTGCAGACGGTCGGGCCGGGAGCAGTGCACTGAGCTCCGCCCCCTCTCTGCCCCTCACCACTGTTTGCAACGGAAAGGCCGGAACGGAGCGGAGCTAAGTTCCGCCTTGCTCACTCCCATTGCAAATAGTGTCGAGAGGCAGAGTGGGGGTGGGAGCTCAGCGCACTGCTCCCGGCCAGACCGTCTGCAGAAAGGGACACCGTATATTGGCCGGGCGTGAAAATCCAGCCAATATACGGACGTGTGAATAAGCCCCAAGAGTGAGTTTACATACAGTGCTGTCTGTATTATGTACCTAAAAAATACGGGTATAATATGGACAGAAAATACGCCTGTGTGAATGTGCCCTTTCTCCATGTTGTGCAATCGTACCCTAAGGGTGGCTTTACATGGGTGTGTTACGTGCGTAAAATTTGCATGCACAAATGCAGTCAATAAAACCTATTGATGCCAATGTGTTCGTACACATCACCCGTTTATGCATGCGCATTTTGAGTGTGCAAAGGAATACAACCTGCTCTATTGTTGTGCACCAAAGATCCCTATAGTAGTCTAGAAGGGTGCGCAAATACACAAGGAGATGGGTGAAACACTGCGGAATTCTGCAGAAAAAAGATCAAATCTATATCTCATTAGGCTAAATAGCCATTTAAATTGGGGTGTGTTCGTCTGCAAATGAACATCCCCTGTGAGTACAGTAAAAGGCGCTAATATGCTCGCAAAATAAACTCGTCCTCAAATTTATTGTACTGAGTCATGCACCAAAAAAGCATACGCCAGTGTGAAGCTGCCCTAAGAGCTCAGTCACACGGGCGGCAATCCGCGCGTATTTCCGTGCGGAAAAACGCCCACACAGCAGGTGCGGATGAATATCCGCACCTGTCAGAAAAAGAACATATGGCTGCCAATGGATTGTCATGCGGATATTTGTCCACATGCGGTGCGGGTGTATTTCCGCACTGAAATACGCGCGGATCGACGCCCGTGTGACTGAGCCCTAAGTCTCTTCCAGTTTGTAAGTGATGTTTTATTTGTTGCAGAGATCAAACACAATGAGGAAACAGTAAGGCCTCGTTCACACAAGTGTTTTTTGCACGCACTTATGTGCGTGCAAAACAGCACTGCACGGATGTGCAAAAAAGCGTGTGCACCAAGCTGTGTGCCCTTTGCTTTCAATGGGGCCGTCACTGCTGCCAGCGACCCCATTGAAAGCAATGGAATGCTGGCAACCCCTGTAGTGATTTTCATGGAAGGGCTTTAAATATAAGTCCTTCCCTGAAAATCAGCCCTATCTTGGGTAAAAAAAAAAATAAAAAAAAAAAATATATATATATACACTCACCTCTCCGCTGTTTTTCGGGCTTGGCGGGACTAGCTGCTTGGCTCGCCGGCACTGTACTGAAGCTCTTTCAGCAGCCGGGGATTTAAAATCCCGCCTCCTAAAAGGCCTGTGTCTGATTGGCTGAGCGCTCAGTTGCTACGAACTAGATTCGGCCTTTAGAAAATACCCTCATAAGGCAAGGGATCCTCATTGAGTACATTAAAGTGCAGATTAATAGGCACCTCATCTCAACTATACCATACTCACCTATTTTTTCTGACCGAATAGATTTGAGCACATTGAGGGCACATATATTTGGCGTGGCTATGTGTTAACTAGGGCTGCCCATTTGCGCTACTCTTGAAGTATTTTTAGTTTTTACTACTTCAACCTGGGCAACCAGATGAGAAGTAGTGTGTGTTAGATGTTGTTTGTCATTTGGGCTATTTTTAATTATCATTTATTGAAAGTTAAGTTTTATAAGGAACTAGCTTACCCGTCGCGCGTTGCTGCGAAGACAGACAGACATACATTCATTCGTTTTTATATATCTAGATAACAACCAATCGCAGCGCAGCTTACATGTTACCTCAGCTTTATAATATATAACACCCAATCACAGCACAGCTTTCATGTTACCATAGCAGTATAAAATATAGCAACCAATCACAGCGCAGCTTTCATGTTACCTCAGCAGTAAGAGAAATAACAACCAATCACAGCGCAACTTTTATTCTGCCTCAGCAATATAAAAAATAGCAACCAATCACAGCGCAGCGTTCATTTTACCTCTGCGGTATTATATATAGCAACCAATCACAGCGCAGCTTTCATGTTACCTCAGTGGTATAATATATAACAACGAATCGCAGCGCAGCTTTCATGCAACCTCAGTAGTATAAGAAGTAGCCACCAATCACAGCACAGCTTTCATGTTACCTCAGCAGTATAAGAAATAGCAACCAATCACAGCACAGCTTTCATTTTACCTCAGCATTCTCAATATCCAGCAATTGTCTTGCGAAACGTTCGGCGGTTTTCTGGTTGAACACTCATCCCGTTGCTCGTAATGCCTTTTGCTTTCGTGCTTGAGATGGAAATCAAACTATCTTTGTCTGGGGGGCATAACTGTCAACGATGCTCGCACGCGCGCCACCTATCGTAGGATTGATGGACTATGCCAGTAACCTTCCCAGGAGAGTACTCAGCAACTTCCCAAAGTCTCATGGCAATTGGATGAATGGTGTAGTAATGCATAAAGGACAGACAGACAGACAGACATACATTCATTTATATATATCAGGAAGTGAGAGAATTAGATTCCGTACGTAAAATTTGGACGCTAATTCTTTGGTGCATAGAATTGAATAATCGAGTTGGGACCCATTAGCGTTTCCTATTTGACATATTGAATGCCAGTGCCAAATTTCAAGTTTCTATGCGAGAAAATTAGATTCCATACGTAAAATTTGGATGCTAATTCTTTGGCGCTTAGAATTGAATAATCGAGTTGGGACCCATTAGCGTTTCCTATTTATGACATAATCAATGCTCGTGCCAAATTTCAAGTTTCTATGACATTGGGAAGCGAGAAAATTAGATTCCGTACGTAAAATTTGGACGCTAATTCTTTGGCGCTTAGAATTGAATAATCGAGTTGGGACCCATTAGCGTTTCCTATTTATGACATAATCAATGCTCGTGCCAAATTTCAAGTTTCTATGACATTGGGAAGCGAGAAAATTAGATTCCGTACGTAAAATTTGGATGCTAATTCTTTTGCACTTAGAATTGAATAATCGAGTTGGGACCCATTAACTTTTCCTATTTATGACATAATCAATGCTCGTGCCAAATTTCATTTTCTACAACATCGGGAAGTGAGAGAATTAGTGGCAATGATGGAAATCGAACGATCTACGTGGGGGGGGGGGGTCGTAACTGTCGACGACGCACGCGCGCGCGCCATTTATCATAGCATAAATGTACTATGCCTATAATCTTCCCAGGAGTGTACTCAACAACTTCTCAAAGTTTCATGGCGATCGGATGAATGGTGTAGTAGCGCATAAAGGACAAACAGACAGACAGACACGCACGCAGACAGATAGACACGCATACATTCAATTTTATATATATAGATCACGCAGTGAACTCAGCCAATCACAGGCAGCGTTCAGCCATTCAATGAATGACAGCTGAGCACTGCCTTTGATTGGTAACAGCACTCAGCCCATCACATTGAATTCAATGAACGGCTGAGCACTGCCTGTGATTGGCTGAGCACTCAGCCAATCAGGCTCAGTCCTTTCAGGAGGCGGGAATTTTAAATCTCCGCCTGCTGAAAGAGCTTGAGTAGAGTCCGGCGAGCCAAGCAGCTTGACGTGCCGAGCCCCAACAGTGGCGGAGAGGTGATTGCGTATATATATATATATATATATATATATATATATACACACATTTTTTTTTTACACAAGCTAGGGATGATTTTCAGGGAAGGGCTTATATTTCAAGCGTAGAAAAAACGCAGCAAGCTTCCATAGATGCCTATGGGAGCTGCAAAAAAAGGGAACAGGAGGGAGTTTACCTGCGTCCCATGTTCGGAAAAGAAGACAGCTGCCTCTATTTAAGCTGTTTAGTCTAATAGAAGTCATTCTGCCAACCGACATAATTCCACGCTGCAGCATATTTAGGCTAGAAAATGCTAATTAATCTTAGGATTCGATCGCTGCTATTCTTCACTTTTGGGATCTTTGGGCGTGTGCAGCCAACGTGAAAACGCACACGCTTGTGTAAATGAGGCCTTAACAACATAACTTTAATTCTACTATATCAGACATTCCAATTATGAATTTACACATCATTCATGGAGGTCCTTCTCTCCATATTTGGGACCAGCATTGTAATACCAAGAGAACACCTGATACCGATCCTCCAGATCTCTGTCCTGGTTTGCTGTTCAGATTTTTCCATTCGATGTCGTAGAAACCTTTATTACCCACTTTGTCTGTTGGGTTGTAGTACATCCAACTGAAGAAAAAAATCTGGATATTCATTGCAAGTTTACGTGACAAGAAAACCCTACAAAAATAAAATTTATACTAAGCTGACATTTTTATGTTCACAAGGATTAGAAATCATTACAAAATTACTGGTCCACTGATAATTTATTCCAGGAGAACCTTAAATGGGCACCGAGTCATTTGTGAGAGCTTTGAATAAGCTATAAACCTCTACACAAATATTCCGATTTTTGTTTTTCCTGTCACGCTGAAGGTTATCTCCCTGGTTGCTCTTGAAATCAGCTGACAGCCATTTCCCATGATGCTTTAAGTGCTGTCAAGCTGTCTATCAAGCTGCCACCTGACCAATCGCTGCCATGCTTCTCCCAGGCTTTCACTATGATAAATTGAAAGGCACTATTATCTGCCTGTTGTGAAGAGGAGCTGTTTAGGCTTTGATAAGATATCACTAGTCCCAGGTGAAGGGAGGCTGACAGCACATCAAGACAAGACAACACATGAAAACACTGAACATGGGACCACAAGGTTTACAAACATCTGTTGTTATTATTTATTATCCCTGTTTAGCTGAAGTTTGCTTCTTGCTCTCCGCTTATTCAACGTGAGACTTCACCGTCAAGCGAACAGCCACATATAAGCAGACTGAGAGCGGAATCACAACTGCAGAGATACAGAGGCAATCTAGTTTAAAACTATCTCCCCATAATTGTAACAGAGCAATTAAATGTGTCACCAGCACAATCTGGGTTATATTTCTCCTATAATTTCCAGTACATCCGTCTGTAAGTTGGTGGAGTGCAACACAGCCACAACGCAGCAAAGATGGGCAAGTTGCAGTTGACTACAGTCTGCTATATTGCATCTGGAACAGATATTCTATCTATCTATCTCATATCTATCTATCTATCTATCTATCTATCTATCTATCTATCTATCTATCTCATATCTATTTATCTATCTATCTATCTCATATCTATCTATCTTCTATCTATCTATCTATCTATCTATCTCATATCTATCTATCTGTCTATCTATAGCTATCTATATCTATCTATATTTTTATCTTTGCATTCATTTATATCTATCCATCTATCTATCCATCTCATATCTATCTATCTATCTATCTATCTATCTATCTATCTATCTATCTATCTATCTATCTATCTATCTATCTATCTCATCTATCTCATATCTATCTATCTCATATTTATCTATCTATCTCATATCTATCTATCTATCTATCTATCTATCCATCTCATATCTATCTATTTCATATCGATCTTTTCATCTATCCATTCATGTCATATTTATCTATCTAGCTATTTATTTATCCATTCATCTCATATCTATCTATCTTTACCTATCTTTTTATCTATCTATTAATCTCATATCTATCTATCTCATATCTATCTATATACCTATCTATCGTTATCTATCTATATTGTTATCTTTCCATTCATATTATCTATCCATCTCATATCTATCTTATATTTATCTTTTTATCTATCCATTTATCTCATATCTATCAATCTATCTCATCTCTAGCCATTTTATATCTATCTATCCATCTCATATCTATCTATTTATCTATCTATCTATCTATCTATCTATCTATCTATCTATCTATCTATCTCATCTCTAGCCATTTTATATCTATCTATCAATCCATCTCAGATATCTATCTTTATCTATATTTTATCGTCTCATATGTATCTATCAATCTAATATCAAACTATGTATATCATATCTATCTACAAGTCATTACATCTATCTATCTCATTTCTATCTATCTATCTATCTATCCAATATTGATCGATCTATCTATCTACAAGTCATTACATCTATCTATCTCATATCTATCTATCTCATATCTATCTATCTCATATCTATCTATCTATCTATCTATCTATCCAATATTGATCGATCTATCTATCCATCTCATATCTATCTATCTATCTATTTCATATCTATCTTTTTATCTATCCATTCATCTCATATCTATCTATCTATCTATCTATCTATCTATCTATCTATCTATCTATCTATCTATCTATCTCATACCTATGTATTTATCTCTTATACATCTACAAGTCATTTCATCTATCTATATATCTTATATCTATCTATCTATCTATCTATCTATCTATCTATCTATCTATCTATCTATCTCATATCTATCTCATATCTATTGATCTAATATCTATATATCTTTATCTATATTTTTATCTATCTATCTATCTATCTATCTAATATCTATCTATCTTGGTTTGCAGGTGAGCTAAACACCTTTATGATTGTCTGTTTATTATGGATGGAGGTGTGCAGCCAGAAGAGATCTCTGGCTTGCTCTGCCTCTATTCAGTGAGCGATCACCCGTCCTGTGTGAAAGCACAAGAGTGATAATCGTTGGGCGCGCCCACAGTCATCCCATGTATAAGTACCCTTAAACTGAAGTATACTGGAGTAAAATGAGCCAAATATATTAAGAGCTACACGCCTGCCATCATGGAAGATTCAAGACAGAAACATATTATATGGTGTACTGATCCCCCTGAAATCGCAATATGTATGGCCACTTTACGTTAAACTCTTTTAAACTTTACTCTAGTCTATGGTAGAAGAGCAGATAGAAAACTATTTACAAAAACAGAACTCATCACATGAATGAATCACTAGTTGAATCAGTGCAAATGATCACTAACCACATTAGTGTTACCAGAATTATTTTGCTGACATAATCATGACTCATTTGCCATCATGCTTGGAGCTCCAGACTCAGTTTTGACACACAGACCCTTTGTCTAATATTGACTAGTGACCTAACAAGTGTATTGTACAAGTGACAAGAAAGATTAGCAATGTTGGGGAAATGAATATTGGTTGACCTGACTCAGTCATGTCTTACTGGGCACACTGCCTTTAGTTCAAACAACAATGAAAGTATCTTGGAAAAGTAAATGGTAAAGAAGACAAAACTTCTTTCTTTTGCTACGGCACATCTACTGCAATAATGTAGCACTTATGTAAAATGGGAAGACATTCAAGGGCTTCTCTGAACGTAAAACATGTAATAATTTGACCATTAATAGCTATAACGCTAATATAGCTTCCGATTCAATTTCTCATACTTTTCCAAAACATCTGCTTGGTGTCAATGAATAGGAACATTATATTTTACTTTGAGAGCTGGTAGTGTAATGGGTTAAATACTCATGCATCTCTATAAAAGTATAACATTGTTGGACTTTATATATGTTCCTTCTAGAAACTTCAGAAAGCTCACATGACCTGAATGGCCTGTTGATTTGCTGAAGGGTTTGGTATAAAAAGAAGGTGCTGTTTCCCAGGTGTGGTGTGATAGTTTTTGCAGAGAGCCTTGTGAAGAGTGAGCTGCCCCAGTTCTGCTGAAGAACTGGATTTTTATGTACCAAGGACAGTGCTCAGCTCAGATTCCTGATATAGTGTTACTCAGCTGTTACAATGCGAGTGCCAAAGGAGGGTCTGACAATCGTTCAAGGAAACGTTAGCTGCAATTACTGACTGCTAGTGCTGAGCCATTACTAGGAGAAAGACGAACAGAAAGAGCAGATAGACCCACAGTTAGTATCCAAATATTTAAGTTTTAGTATTATGTAATCATGAGTTCCATTACCCAGACTCTTTATCAGTAAAATAGATTTTTTTAATTTCCTCACAGTACAGCATCCCCAAAGGTCCTGTGCTGATAATTGTTTAGGGGACAGTGACGCATATTTCAGTTGGTGGATTTAGTCATTTGGTTAAACAAAGTTCCTGCAAGACTAAGTTACTTCAGAGGAGACTTCTATTTATTCCGGAGGCTGCTTTCACACACTGTGAAGAAATTCTGCAACTATGTGCAGTAAAATGTTAGTGAATTGGGTTTTAACAAACCCCATTTGCCAACAGTGAAAAAATCCCACTAAGGATTCCGGTTATGTTATGGATTTTCAAATCCTCAGCATTCCCTATTTGTTGTGGAAAATTCACAGCGGATGTCAATCCTTTCAATGTAATGAGTGAAATCCTGCAGCTAATACTGCACCAAAGTAATTTGCAGATTTTGGTGCAAATTTTTGGTTTCGGAAATATAGAGGAAATGTTCTATTGTCTGTGAAAGTGCCCTGATACTGCTGCTTTCATTTTAGGTTTACACCCAAACATTCCATGATTTTACAGAACCAACTTTAGATCAACAGAGGATGTAATAGTAAGCCAACCAGGAAAAAAAATTATAAGGCATTTCATTTGTACATTAAAAGAGAAAAATTGTATTTAAAAGGAGTTTCTCACTAGTAGAAGTAATTGTATATTACTAGCTTCCTCAGAATGAAGGGGTTGCATTGACTTTCAATAGTGATCAGTGGGGCATCCACTGATCATAATATTTTAGTATCCTAGGGATATGTCAGAACATGCTAAGATGGGAATACCCCTTTAATATCTTCTATGCAGAGATATGATTTTCTGAAATTACAGGCCATTCTGTAAAGTGTAGTGTTGTCATGGAGCTCTGGTACAGACCTAAATCACCATATACCACAATGACTAAAGCAGAATGAGAGGAAGTACATGCATATACATGTGTACATTATACAGTATGGACAGTGTCTATAGTGGAGCTTTACATCTTGGACTAATAACTTTTAGCAATTATATCTCAGCTATCCTGGACTACCTAGAGTGAAATAGCTGTATAACTCCATATTAGCATGGGTTTATGAGGGAATTGCTCCTGTCAAACCAATCGGATCAACTTTTAGGAGGATGTAAGTAGACTGGACTGAAGAGAGTCCTTGGATCTCGTGTATCTGGACTCTTTCAAAGCGGTTGACACTGTACTGCATAAAAGGTTGGTATATAAAATGAGAAAGCTTGGTCTGGGTGAGAATGTGTGTAAGTGGGTAAGTTACTGGTCAGTGATAGAAAGCAGAGGATGGTTATAAATGGTACATACTCTTATTAGGTCACTGTTACTAGTGGGGTACAACAGGGGTCGGTTTTGGGCCCTGTTCTTTCTAATACATTTATTAATACCCTGGTAGGATTGTATAGTAAACTAGCAATATTTGCAGTAGACACAAAACCATATAAGGAAATTAACACAAGGGAGGACACTATAAAATTGCAATGGATCTAGATAAGTTGGGGGTTTGGGCAGAAAAGTGGCAAATGAGTGGCATACTGATTAATGTAAATGTAAGGTTATCAAAATTGGTGTTAATTCGTTTAGAAAAAAGATGGCTGAGAGGCGACCTAATAACTATATATAAATATATCACGGGACAATGTAGAGATCTCTCCCACCATCTATTTATACCCAGGACTGTAACTGTAACTAGGGTGCGCACTGTATGTCTAGAGGAAAGAAGGTTTCATCACCAGCATAGAAAGGGGTCTCTTTACTGTAAGAGCAGTAAGACTATGGAACTCTCTGCCTGAGGAAGTGGTGATGGTGAATTCAATGCAAGAGTTTTAGAGGAACCTGGACAACTTTTTTGAACGTTATAATATTACATATTATAGTCACTGATTACTTCAGAAGGATTGGTGATCGTGGAATTATTCTGATTGCTAGACATGGTGTCAGGAAGGAATTTCTTTCTCTTAAATAAGGAGAATTTGTTTCTACCTCATTATTTTTTTTTTGTCTTCCTCTGGATCAACGTTTAGAGATAGTAATAGGCTGAACTGGATGGACATATGTCTTTTTTCATCTGAACATATTACATGTTGCGTCTGCTGGGCACACCTCACTGCAGCACAGACGCAGGAGTGGTATTGTGTTCAAACAGGATGCGCTGGCTAGAACACCAAAAGGACAGAGAACTGCATACTGGGAAATGGACTCATGGACAGACATAACACAAGGACTGACAAACAACCAAAACACTCACTTTGCATACCTGCACACATAACAGATGGAATTGCTATAAAGTATGAGGTATTAGTTTGTGGATTGGCCAAGTCACTTAAGCCTGCAAGCCACTTCAAGGGTCCTCGTTCTCTCACCGGTCCCTACTCTAATGAGACAACATATACCAGAACCCTGCTTGCAAGCAGAGCAATCGCCCCAATAAGGGCCGCCCCGCACTAGAACCTAAGGGCCTCACTAGCCCAGAGATGATACACGATCCAGTAGGACAGGAAACAGTTCACACCAACACTCTAAGACTAGCATGCAAGACAGAACACACACAGAACAGGACTGTCCACACCTGATATCTGGCCTCCTGCACAGACACTGGACAAGAGACTGTTTACATACATAATACACAGAACAGGACTGTCCACACCTGATATCTGGCCTCCTGCACAGACACTGGACAAGAGACTGTTTACATACATAATACACAGAACAGGACTATCCCCACCTGATATCTGGCCACCTGTACAGACACTGGACAATACACTGTTCACGCACATAATACACAGAACAGGACTATCCACACCTAATGTCTGGCCACCAGTACAGACACTGGACAAGAGACTGTTTACACACATAATACACAGAACAGGACTATCCCCACCTGATATCTGGCCACCTGTACAGACACTGGACAATACACTATTCACACACATAATACACAGAACAGGATGATCCACACTAATGTCTGGCCACCTGTACAGACATTGGAAAGAGACTGTTTACACACATAATACACAGAACAGAACCAGTGGGAATTGGCTGGCGGGAGGAACTCCACACCCAGTCAGCTCAATTAACCCTCACCTGTGAAGCTGTGCTCATGGAAACCTGTAGAACCACAGGACCCAGAAGCACACACCTAACACTATGTTACTATATGTTACATCTTACCTGTCTCCGTCATTTCTGGGAAGCCATGGTCACAGGCAGGGATTAGCCTCAGCAGCCATGTGGTCTGAGAAACTGGTGGGAAGATGAACAAAGCAGCTGAGAAGAGCAGAAAAGTTGAGCATAATAGTCTATTTCTTTAATTTTAGTTTAGGTGTTAGTAGGGGCAGCTAATTATTGTGGAGGTTAGCAGGGGGATAGCTAACTACTGTGGAAGTCAGCTAATTGCTAGCATGGAAGCCAGCAAGAGGAACCTAATTACTCAGGAGGAAGCTAATTACTATGAGGCCACAATGTTGGCATTATTAATTTGTGGTGGGCACAGCATGAAAATTGTTACTGTATAGTAGACATTCTGAGGAGTATTGGGGGTAGCATCAGGATGGGCAGAGTGTGTAGAGATGGATCTTTGCTGGAAAAGGTCTTCATGGCGGTTTGGACCGGAAAAAAGAATTAATGTGTGCACAGTTTGTCATAACGTCTTTCTGAGGTCACAGTGAGTGGCACCATTTTCAGGTGACACAGTGTGTAGCACTATGATTTTCAGGGAGGCCAAAGTCGTCTTATCCCTGCATTGTGACATCACTGTAGCTACTATTTCTGTGCTGTTACTTTACTTTCTTCACTAGTCCTACACTGTGACATCTTAACTATTGCAGAGCTAATGGTGTTTATCATCTTGTATTGTGACATTATTACATGTATTAACTAGGTGGATTGGGCGGGATATCATTGTGTACATTATCCAGGTTGTGTAAGATGACTGTGACATCACTTTGTGCATTTTTCAGGAGCATCAGTATTAAAGGGGTTGTCCAGTTACCGAACAACTTTCCCCAAATAACTACAACTGCATTAAAATAACAGTAAGAGCTGTATTTATTCCTCCTCTGCAACGGGGATCCAGTGCTGTAGCTTCGCCATCCTCCCGGTATTTCTTGTAGAAAATGACATCACAGAAAGTCCCCTGACTTCTGCAGCCAATCAGAGGCTGCAGCGTCACTGTTCTGAACTCCTGGCATAATGGCACCCAGGATGTGAGCGCTGATGCCAGGAGAACATGCAGTTATTTTAATGCAGTTGCACTTATCAGGAGAATGTTGTCCGGGCACCTATGTACCATGATATTGGTACTATCAATTGCATGAAAAGTTTGGTAGTCCGCTTGAAAATATTTAATGGGTGCCCAGAAATGTAGCTCTCTGCTGCTAATTATCATTCACAAAAAGATCACAGAAATGGGATCAAATATATATTACTTAAAATCATAGAAAGAAAAATTGTGTGACTGGCACCCTATGTGCAAGAATAAGACTATACATCAACCCCCTCATGGATGATAGACATGTGACATAGTAACACAGTATGTAAGGCTGAAAAAAGAAATATGTCCATCCAGTTCAGCCTATTATTTCCCACTGTTGATCCAGAAGAAAGCAAAAAAAAGCCCAATGAGGCAGATGACAATTTCCTCCATTTCCGGGAAAACATTTCTTTCCAACTCCAATCTGGCAATCGGAATAATCCCCGGATCACTGACCCTTTTGAAGTTATTAATGATTAGAACATATAATATTGTAAAGCCGAAGAAAGGCATCCAGGCCCATTTTGAACTCTTTTACTAAGTTCGCTATTAACACATCCTCAGGCAGAGAGTTCCATAGTCTCAGTGCTCTTACACTAAAGAACCCCCTACTGTGTTGGTGTAGAAACCTTCTTTCCTCTAGACGTAGAGGATACCCCCTTGTTACAGTCCTGGGTATAATTAGATGATGGCAGAGATCTCTGTATTGTCCTCTGATATATTTATACATAATTATTAGGTCGCCCCTCAGCTGTCTTTTTTGTGAACTAAATAACACCAGTTTTAATAACCTCTCTGGGCATTGTAGTCCACCCATTCTATTTTTTACTTTAGTTGCCCGCCTTTGTACCCACTCAAGCTCTAATATGTCCTGCTTGAGTACTAGTGCCCAAAACTGTGCATAATATTCCATGTGTGGTCTGACCATGTGAGTGGGTGTACATCATTATATTGCACAGGTGTGACTTCCCCCATATAGCATTGTGGCTTCTGCATGTTGCTGGCAATTGATGTGTGAATTGGCCATTGTGATTTTGATTATCATATTCCCCATTCCATATTAGTATAAATGACAATTGCTGCAGAAACTTGCCCTTCTAGAGTCTGAAATAGTATGCGTTATTTGACTTAGATTCCAGTTTTGGTCTAAGCCGCTACATTATGGGCAATACTCACCTACTATTTATTTTCCTTAAAATTATTTTTCACCTCTTTATGATTAGAAACTGCACAGCTATGATTAGAAACTGCAATGATAATAAACTGAGTGGTGATTTAAGCTGTAAAGTCTGAGGAAACCTGAAACACACCTCCTGCCTCATCAGTGGTCTAGGCTGTTGCTCTTTTACGCCTGGATGCTTTTAAATTGCAGGAAGTCAGTTCATGTGGAGAATATTTCTCTTACAGTAAAAGTAGAACTATTACAAACTACAGGAAATCGAGCCACCAGTGAGATAATAATGGTAGCTTATAAAATATACAACGCCAAAAAGCCTTAGTAAGGGAAAGCCTGAAATTCTGCTTATGGAAATGCATCACTAACATGTACTGATACATGTACCATTTTCTAATCTGGTTTTACTTTCTGATTGTAGCTTTTTTAATTCTATGTTCTGCACGTGACTATGGGGCAGGTATGCTACTTGAGCTGCCGTTAACAGCATTCAAAGATATGCTTTACAGAAGACGCAAGGACCATAAGGCCCTGTAGAGTGGAAGGGATCCACTAACGTTTATAGGACAGTGCAGTAGGCATGCTCTGTGACATGCTCGGGTTCTTGGAGAACTGGGTGGACTTTGCCATTGGCTACAAGCTCCACAGTAGGGATGAGCTGCATCTCAATGGGGAGGGTGCAGCTGTGCTGGGGGAGAAGATGGCTAGAAGATTGGAGGAGTGTTTAACCTTGGGACTGGGGGAGGGGAAAAAGAGTAATAGGGGGGAAGACAGTGTAGACAGTGACCTGGGACCAAGTATTGGGAATGGGGGTCGAGCGAGGGGTGGGGTTAGTGCAGATAGAACTGATTGAACAGCTAATAGGACCATAAGTAGCATAATGAATATAAAGAATAAGAACAACCAGATGAATTGTATGTCAATGAATGGAAGATCAGTAAAGTGGTTGAGCTTGTCTGAAGAAAATTATGACATAGTAGGAATAAAGGAAGCATGGCTTGATGATAAGTGTGATTGGGCGGTGAATTTACAACAAGGTTACAGTCTCTTCAGAAGAGACCATGGCAACCAGAAAGGGGGAAGGGTATATCAGTATGTTAAATCCTATTTAATGGCGAGGCTATGAGAAGATATAGGTGTAGGAAATGAACACGTGGAATCTCTGTGGGTAGAAATACAGAGAGGGAAAAATATCAAAATTCTGATAGAGGTTTTCTATAGGCCACCAAAAATAAAAGAAGAAACTGATAGCTTATTAATAAGGGAAATAGAAGAGGTGTCAAACTGCAATGAAGTAATTTTTATGGGAGACTTTATTTATCCAGATATAATATGGAAAGATGAAACTTGCGAATCTCACAAGGGTGATAAGTTCTTAAGAACGATTAGAGATAACTACCTTACCCAACTTGTGTCGGAGCCAACTGAAGGGAGGGCCATCCTGGGCTTATTATTAACTAACAAACCAGACAGAATCATGGGGGTACAGGTTGAGGGACACTTGGGAAATAGTTATTGCAATATAATTAATTTCCAACTGTCATTCAATAGGAAGTCTAATCAGGCAGCAACAGAAAAAGAAACTTTAGTAAAGCCAAATTTAGTCAGCTTAGAACTACTATCGGCAACATTAATTGGGACAGCTTCCTCAACTAACTAACAGCTTCCTAACTAACAAACCAGACAGAATCATGTGGATACAGGTTGAGGGACACTTGGGAAATAGTTACCGCAATATAATTAATTTCCAACTGTCATTCAATAGGAAGCCTAATCAGGCAGCAACAAAAAAACTAAACTTTAGTAAAGCCAAATTTAGTCAGCTTAAAACTACTATCGGCAACATTAATTGGGACAGCTTCCTCAAAAATAACAGTACAAGCGACAAATGGGAGAAGTTTAAGAACATCCGAATTACCTCATGTGAGCAGTCCATATCCTTTAAAAATAAAAGAACAGCAAGTAAAAGGAAACCAATGTTGCCTGACAACACTGTAAGGGGGGGCAATAAATGAAAAAAAGAAAAAGTTTAAATTATTAAAACAAGAAGGCAGCAAAGAAACACTAAAAACATGCAGGGAAAAAAACAAATTATGTAAGGAGAAGATAAAAACTGCAAAGGAGGAGGCAGAGAGATTGATTGCCAAAGAGAGCCAAAATAACCCTAAACTATTTTTCAATTATATAAACCAGTGTTTCTCAACTCCAGTCCTCAGAGATCCCCAACAGGTCATGTTGTCAAGATATCCTATAATAAGAACACCTGTGGCAATGTCTGAGGCACTGACAATAATTATATCACCTGTGCAATACTGAGGAAATCCTGAAAACGTCACCTGTTGGGGGTCCCAGAGGACTGGAGATGAGAAACACTGATATAAACGGTAAAATAATTTGCACTGAGAGCACTAGCCCTTTAACACATAATGCAGGAAAAACCATAGAAAATGATGGGGGAAAGGCGAATCTATTAAATAGCTTTTTCTCAAGTGTATTTACGAAGGAAAAAGAAATGTCACACGAGATGCAAGGGGATAAAACAAACCCCCCGCAAAATATCTCTTACCTAACTCAGGAGGAAGTGCAGATTAAAAGCAACAGATCGACGGGCCCAGATGGAATACACACAAGGGTTCTAAGGGAACTAAGTAACGTGATAGACAGACCGCTATTTCTTATATTTAGCAACACTATCGAAACCGTGGTTGTAGCACTGGATTGGCGTTTTGCCAGTGTTGTTCCAATATACAAAAAGGGGTCAAGAAGAGAGCCTTGTAACTACAGACCAGTAAGTTTCACTTTAATAATAGGAAAAATATTCAGAGTTTCTGAGAGATGCCATGCTAGAATACCTCAAGGGAAAAAAACGGTATAACTCCTCATCAGCATGGGTTCATGAGGGGTTGATCATGTCAGACAAATTTGATCAACTTCTACAACGTATTAATTTCTAGTCTAGAACTGGGAGAGGCTATTGGTCTCGTATATCTAGATTTTTCTAAAGCATTTGACATCGTACCACATAATAGGCTGATATATAAAATGAGACAGCTTGGTTTGAGCGAAAACGTGTGTATCTGGGTAAAGAACTGGCTTGGAGATAGAAAGCAGAGGGTGGTAATAAATGGTTCACACTCTGATTGGGCCATGGTCACTAGTGGGGTGCCACAGGGTTCAGTATTGGGCCCCATTCTGTTCAATATATTTATCAATGATCTGATAGAGGGACTGCACAGTAAAATATCAGTATTTGCAGATGATACAAAATTATACAATATAATCAATGCAATGGAGGACAATGTACGGCTGCAAATGGACCTAGACAAGCTGAGGGCTTGGGTAGAAAAATGACAAATGAAGTTCAATGTTGATAAATGTAAGGTTATACACTTGGGCAGGAGAAACATGTCACAAATATATGCTAAATGGGGTACTGCTATGGCAAAGTGAGGTGGAAAAAGACCTTGGGATACTGGTGGCCTGTAGACTTAACTAGAGCAATCAATGCCAGTAAGCTGCTGCAAAAGCAAATATAGTTTTGGGGTACATTAAAAGAGGTATAGGGGCGAGGGACGAGAACATTATTCCTCTATAAAAGGCACTTGTCAGGCCTCACATGGAATACTGTGTATAGTTCTGGACACCAGTGCTCAGGAAAGATGTTGCAGTGCTTGAGGATGTTGAAAGAAGGGGAACTAAGTTAATAAATGGAATGGGAGGACTGGAATACCCGGAGAGGCTATCAAAATTGGGATGATTCGCCCTGGAAAAAAGACGGCTAAGGGGCGATCCAAAAACTATGTATAAATACATTAGGGGACTAAACAAGGATCTTTCCTATGATCTGTTTATAGCCAGGACTGCAACGGTAACAAGAAGGCATCCTCTACGTCTAAGAGAAAGCAGGTTTCATCTCCAATATAGAAGTGGGTTCTTTACTGTAAGAGCAGTGAGACTGTGGAACTCTCTGTCTGAGGACGTGGTGGTAGCAAACTCGATAGAGGGAACTAAGATGTCTTTCTAGAGTGCTATGATATTACAGGGTATAGGCATTAAATAACCAGCGGAGTTGTTGATCCGGGTCTTGGAGTCAGGTAGGAACTATTGAAACGTTGATCTAGGGATTATTCTGACTGCGCTTATGAGGTCAGGAAGGAATTTTTCCCCCCAAATGGGCTAATTGGCTTCTGCCCCATTGGAGTTTTTTTTCCCTTCCTCTGGATCAACAAGGAGGGGGTGGAAACAGGCTGAACTAGATGGACATTGTCTCCCCTCAGCCTATAGGCCTATTTAGACAAAAGGATTATCGCTGAGAAGATGTCTTTTGAGCGACTTTTGAGCGATAATCATTATGTCCTTTGCAGCGCAAGATGATTGCTCAAACGTTGAGCGATCATCTTGCGCTCCAAGCGGAGGATGCAGAAGACAAGCGGGATGTCACCCACAGCCGGGACTTGGTGGGTCCCGGCTGTGATACAACAGACCTAAAAGACCTAAATGGAAGACAGTCCCATTTAAAGCTGACTTTAGAGCAACTAGGGTTCATGGGTTGATGCACAAATAACCTATCAGAGCTTATTCGTGATATATCCTGAGTATGTACAGATGTAGCAGACTTTAACTTGTCTGTGATAACTTTTGATAACAGAACTTATCTTAAGCCATTTAAAAGCTTTTGTCCTCTTATCTTAACACAGCAAAAGCCTTTGTAAAAAGTAATTGAAAAAGTGACCGTGCTTTGGGCTTTGACACAGGACGAATGTCTGCATGAGCGCCCAACAGCCATTCCAAAAACTATTGCTCCTGTGCGTTCACACAGGAGCAATAGATGTTTAGTGAATGGAGGCAGAGTATGCCGGAGATCTTTACAGCATCCATTCACTTTGAACGGGCAGTCGTTCATAGATATTTATGTCACGGTACAAAAATTGTATTCTAACGCAACAAATATGTCAAATTTCTTTTGTTCTCTGTTTATTATAAAACCCAATAAAAATTATTGAAAAGAAAATAACTTGTTTGAGCAATTTTTCGGCCAATAGCAGTCAGTCTGTGTAAAAGAACCCTCTAGCACAGAAAGTTATCATTATACGTTAAAAGTCATTTCAAACTTTGCTGCACATTGCCACTCACCATGTTTCTAATAAATTTATTATAAAATGAGTATGTTTTATTCATTTTTATACATGTAGCTCTAATTTCATTAGATTTTTTGGTCAAATCTATTTTTATTGGGGAGTTTAATTTTCATTTCAGCAAAGTAGAAAGAGGCAAAAAGTTACAAAAAGCAGAGTGGTACAAGTATTGGATACCTCACAGAGCGTCATAAATGGCAACATGAAAAACAAAAGTTGTATAACACAAACCATAGTAAAACTCAAGTAACAATTGTAGTTGATTACTTAAAACTTTGATTACTTAATTGTGTTCCATACAGAAAATGGAAATATTGGATGCCAGATAACAGATAAATTCTGCCAGTAGATACACCTTGTAGTAATTATGCCCACCATAAAAGGCAATTTGAATATGTAAATGCTTCAAATATTTATAAATGAGATAACTATTTGCCATAAGTAATAAACTAATGGAGATAGGAATAGTAGAAATAGCTTTCATGACTGGCCTCCTGGTGTAAATGGTGCCCCCCTATCATCTCATCTAGTTTTGTCATGCTGCAGTTTGAATTGCCCTCTTTTCTCAATCTGGTAAAGCAGTAAAAGGATGTTTGTTCTGCTAATTAACTTTATTACCCTGATAACTCCCTGCAGCCTTTGACGAAAACAATTACCGTTCCTTTTTTTCCACTGGCAAAAAAAAAAGAATATTAATTAGAATAGGAGGCCTTGGTCCCTGGTATGTTAGCCTGCCATGTTCCCAGGCCCTCGAGCGGGATAACATTACATTGTCAGTAGTAATTTAGCTCTCATCTGTCTCTGCTAATTATTGTCACATTCATCAAATTCATCAAGGAAAGTGCACTCAGAAGGATTGCATATTTGCAGTTAATATAGCATAAACTGGTATTACCCATCACCACATTTGCGATGATGAGAGGGACACAACTTATTCATCCCTAATTAGAGCAAGCTGGGTAATTAATTATGCATTCCGCCTTATTACTTCTGAGTTCCCAGATATTGTTTGTCTAAAAGGAGGAGGGGGAGATGTGAAGAGAGGACGAGTGTGTCTGAAATTGCAAAAAAAAAAAAAAAAACGGAAAAAAATAGTGATGTGTTTTGTCACATGCGGCATGCCATAATTCCCACCTGACAAACTGGCTGAATCGCAGAGAAATTGCAAGTTGTCAACAGCAGAATAAACTGCTGTAATAACTGATTAATGATCAGCACCTGTGACAGGTGTGGAATAGGACTGTAAACTCACTGTGATTAACAGGCGCTGGACGAATAAATACAGCAACAGGAGAACACAGAATAAAAACCAACTTTGCTGCTTTCATTTACTAACTAGAGACAATGGGAATAAACCGATAGGTAGATTGACTAAAGATTCTCATCTCGTTAGAGAATTTATCACCTGCCTAGGTCAAATAATATCATCGTTGCTCATTGGTTTTACCAGTTTCGAATGAGGACAGTGGGCTCAGGTATTTTAAGTATTGTATGGGAATGGCTTGTACAACCCCAATTCCAAAAAAGTTGGGCCGTTGAGAAAAATGTAAAAAAAAGTAAAGAAAAACAGAATGCAATGATTTGGAGAACTCCTATAACCATATTTTATTCACAATAGAACATAGAACACATATTGATAGTGAGACCTTTTTCAATTGCATTTCAAAACATTAAGTCACTAAGAAATTGATGGCAGCAACACATCTCAAATAGGTTGGGACAGGGTTAACAAAAGGCTGGAAAAGTAAGTGGTACTAATGAAAAACAGCAGGAGGGGCAATTTTCTACTAAGTCACATGACTGTGTATAAAAAGAGCAGGTTATCCTACCATCTACAGTATATAATATCACCAAAAGATTCAGAGAATCTGCAGAAATTCATGTACACAAGGGACAAGGCTGGCGGTCAATATTGGATGCTCAAGATCTACAGGCCCTCCGCCAGCACTGCATTATAAAACAGGCGTGATTCTGTAACGCAAAGCACTGCATGGGCTCAGGAATACTTCCAGAAATCATTGTCTGTGGACACAGTTTACTGTGCAATTCACAAATGCAAGTTAAAGGTGTATCATGCAAAGAAGCCATATATCAACGCAGAAACCACCATGTCCTCTCTGGGCTAAAGCTCATTTAAAATGGACTGAGGCAAAATGGAAAACTGTTCTGTGATCAGATGAATCAAAATTTGAAATTCTTTTTGGAGACCACGGACACAGTGTCCTGCAGACACAACAGCAGAGGGAATATCCAGCTTATCAGCACACAGTTCATAAGCCTGCATCTCTGATTGTATGGGGATCCACCCCAGAAAGATAGTCTCAATACACAGATAAGAAATAGATAAAAAATTCTTTATTTACCAATCATGTTAAAATATTACTATTTAAAATGTATAAGTTTCACAAGAGAGTGCAGTCATCACGCAAAAAAGTACATCATCATCAAATATACATTAGTATAATGGTTGATGTCCCATATGCGTTATAATGTATAACCAACCAGCATCATATCACAATATGTTAATAGTTGTCACATGTTACCACACAAAATAAATGAACATACTTATACCATATATAGGACAGACCTAGATGCACACCCTGACACAGTGTGTCGCCCAAATGATTGCTTCTTCCCCCAGAAGAACCTAGAAGTAAGAGACCCCTGTCCCTTACTAATTAGAGAAGTTGGGGACCCCTGCCTAAAAGCGGGGTCATCGTCCTGATAAGGTCGGCCCACTGTCTTCTTCTAGGATCTAGCAATACGTGATTAGGGACCTGGAGAGATCCCCTAGACACACATAAGACACGACACTTTTCACACACACACACACACACACACACTGTACATAGAACAGGACTACACATAAAGCACATGTTTAGCACCCTGCACAGACCTAACATACATCGCTGTTCACACCAACATACAGTGTAACACATAGCACATAGAACAGGACAGTTCACACCTCATGTCTAGCCACCAGCACAGACATACAGAACATGTCGCGGTCCACACCAACATACAACAGGCAATACACACCACACAGAACAGGACCATTCACACCTTATGTCTGGCCACCTGCAACACAAGTCACTGTTCAAACCAACATACATGGTTGTGCATATAACATATAACGGGATCCCCAACCTGAGCTCACATGCATACCGATGGAAAACAATCGCTAGTCAAAGTGATCTCACACCAGGAGAATAGAGAGTCAGCCACTGTGCTGACATAGGGAGTAGTCCATAATAGTAAGAAATGGTGGCAGCATCAAAGGTGTAGAATAAAATCAAATAACCTTTATTGCTCCATGTAGTTAAAAAGGCAAAGTTAAAGACTTATAGTCGAAAAGAAGATGGGATGCTACAAAATGGTAGATACGGCTCTGTCCCAACTTTTTTGAGATGTGTTGCTTTCTAAATTACCGTATATACTCAAGTATTAGCTGAGTCAATACGTTTTACCACTAAAAACTGGTAAAACTTATTGACTCGAGTATAAGCCTAGCTATACTCGAGTATATACAAGGTAAAGAAAAAATGCAATACTCACCTCCCAGCTGGCATCTGTGTCCCCGACGCGATGGTCTCCCCAGCGGTGCGGAAAGCTGCTTGCAAATTCTCCCCGCTGTCATCTTCCTGCTCGGCTTTGAATTCTCCCACCGTCAGCGCTGTGTAAGTAAGCGCTGTGATTGGATTGAGCGCCAGCCAATTACAGCTGATGCTTGATAAACCAATCACAGCCATTCAGTGATGGCTGGCGCTCGATACAATTGCAGCGCGTACCTACACAGCGCTGACGGTGGGGTATTCAAAGCCGAGCAGGAAGATGACAGCGGGGAGAATTCTCAAGCAGCTTGCCGCACTGCCAGAGGGACCATCGCACCTGGGACACAGACGCAGGCTGTGAGGTGAGTGTTACAGGGTTTTTTTTTTTTACCTCACTCGAGTATAAGCCGAGAGGGGCTTTTTCAGCATAAAAAAATTGTGCAGAAAAATTAGGCTTATACTCGAGTATATATGGTAGTAATGTTTTTAATGAAATGGGAAAATGTCTCAATTTTCCCTTCTGATATGTTCTATGCTCTACTGTGAATAAAATATGGTTATATAAGATTTCCAAATCATTGCATTTTTTTTTTCTTTACATTTATTTACTGTACATTTTACACAGCATCTCAACTTTTTTTGAACTGGGGTTGTACTTGCCTAATAAACAGGGTGATAACAGGCAGATTATTATCTGATAAGCTATAAATGATATGTAGCTATGTGGACACTTTGCAAGTGGTTTATAGGAAGGTGGTCTAACTGCACAAAGAACTAAGAGGACATTTTGAAAGCAGAAGGGGCACTAAGGGGCACTGTTAAACCTGAAGGGGTAAAATTAAAGCAGAAAAGGCATTCTGGGGCACAATAAACCCTAAAAGGCACTGCACTACTAAAGCAGAGGGGACACTACGGGGGGGCATCATTACTTTTCAAGGAGGCATTCAGGTAGTATTATTATCTTTAAGAGGGGGCATTAATACTTTGTAAGGTGCACAACTGTGTGTATTATTACTTTGTGGAAGCACAATGGGGGCACTATGATTGTGTGGGGCACTAAGAAGGGCACTATTACTGTTTGGGATAACGAGACATCAATATTACTGGGTGGTGTACTATTTACTTATGGAGCACAATATGGGCATTAATCTGCTTGACACTATTATTTTTATGGGGGCTATCTGTCTGGCATTATTGTTTTCAGGGATGCTGTCTATGAGACACTCTTTTTGAAAGCTAATTATGGTCATTACTTCTTAAGCACAGTACTTGGGGGCACTATGCCACACATTAGGTGCAGTAATAGGGGCAAATAGGGCAAAAGGAGACATAGAACTAAGAGTAGAAGCATGATGGGGGCTTTGCGTAGGTTGGTTAAAGATTTTTGGGGTGCTTGAAAAGATCTCTGTGTTCTAAACGTTTTAGAGACAAGTCATGGCTCATCAAAGTCTTAATGGCATTCTGGGCTGGCTGGAAAAACTGGAAAAGTGAATATTTCTACTCAGAGAGGATGTTACCTGTGAGTCTCTAAATATAACTGAACTGTAGTCACTTATACTGTCTAGAGCTGGTAGGCAGCACTATATGATCACTGTGTGCTGGCAATATTGGTCTTTGTATATTGTTCTTTTTATCAATATGGTAATATTATTCAGCCACTATGTAATGGTCATGGTGTGGTGATACCATTTGGGCAATGTATAGTGGTAACATTAGCCTTTTTATAGTGACGTTTGTAAATTTCTGACCATTGTATGGCAATATATTAGTACTTTTATTGTAATACTGTACACCTGTCCTGGACTTAAAAAAGCACGTACATCTGTCCCTGCGTATCAGCGCTACTCACAATAAAACCTTGCTCATTTACCATGTGGCCCGCTCTCCCCGGAAGATGATGAGGGGGGCACATTCTGAGATCTTTGCATCGAGCCCACTTATATGTTAACAATCACAGAAAATGGCCATTACTTACTGAGTAAGGAGTGCATATAGATGCATCCTCTCACTATGCAGGTAGCTGACTACCAAAGTGGTGTCTGATGCGAGTTGCGCCCGAACATCTCAGACACTAATTGCACATAGGGCAAGTATGTCAGTAGCCTAACTTGAAGAAATCCTATAATGGAGGGCAGTTTTACACATCTGTAAGGGCAACCTGCTCACCGCTACGGAGGGTAGTCACACATGAACAGGCTTTTTTTCCCCCTACTTGGGCCATTCAAACTTTCTGCCATAGCACGGGAGTTTGAAAAAAAACTGCTGGAAGATAGGTCCTGTCCAATCTTTCTGGAACGTAGTATTAATTACATGCGGGAAAGATATGACAAGTCCTATCTTCTCTCACCCGTACTATTAACAGGCAAGAATCCCGCTAATGAAAATGAAACAATTGAAATCAATGGTTTCGTTTTGTCCTGTTATGTGGCCATGATAATCACGGCTGCATAGTGGGACAAATCTCGCTCATGTGTTTAAGCCCTGAATCTATATTTTTGTTTGCCATCATCCACCATTTACATGTATACCATTTACCCTAGATAACGGAAATGGGATAAGCTTAGGTTTTCAAATATGGTTGGCAATGTGGGCTGGTGGAAGTTATTGCTATTATATTTTACCATGATTTGGGATTTGTTCATAACATATTCATCATATTATTATTTTTTTTCTATACATTGAATTTTCCTCTTGTAGTGGAGCTGATTCATGAGCTCCAGTTGTCGGCATAGCAGCCTTGATATTAAGGCAACAATTAGGGATGTGCTTCGTCTGGTTATTACATGATTGCCAGGATCAATGGAGGTGGTGACACTCCATGATTCAACATACCACCTTAAAGGAGATGTCCCGAGGCAGCAAGTGGGGTTATACACTTCTGTATGGCCATAATAATGCACTTTGTAATATACATTGTGCATTAATTATGAGCCATACAGAAGTTATAAAAAGTTTTTTACTTACCTGCTCCGTTGCTAGCGTCCTGGTCTCCATGGTGCCGACTAATTTTTGGCCTCCGATGGCCAAATTAGCCGCGCTTGCGCAGTCCGGGTCTTCTGCTGTTCTCTATGGGGCTCCGTGTAGCTCCGTGTAGCTCCGCCCCGTCACGTGCCGATTCCAGCCAATCAGGAGGCTGGAATCGGCAGTGGACCGCACAGAAGAGCTGCGGTCCACGAAGATAGAGGATCCCGGCGGCCATCTTCAGCAGGTGAGTATGAAGACGCCGGACCGCCGGGATTCAGGTAAGCGCTGTGCGGGTGGTTTTTTTAACCCCTGCATCGGGGTTGTCTCGCGCCGAACGGGGGGGGGGTTTAAAAAAAAAAAAACCCGTTTCGGCGCGGGACATCTCCTTTAAAGGAGTTATCCAGCTTTAAAGACAGATGACCTTTCAGTTGTGGTCCTGGGTTGCAGGCCCTACAGATCAGCTGTTCTCCAGGCCATTGTGTTAGTATACATAACTAGAAGTACACCACTCTGACATTGACAGTGGTCTAGCATGGTGTTGCAGGCACAGCTCCCATTGTAGTGAATTGGAGCTTTGCCTGCAATGTCATGCCCAGCCACTGCAAAGTGTTCAAAACTATATACTGTACTTCTAGCTCCATGCACACATACAAAAGGCCCAGTGAATGGCTGATCAGTGGGAGTCCCAGGCAGTAGAACTGATCAGCTATTAATGACATATCCTTAAAGGCCCTTTTACATGCAATGATTATCGCTTCAATGGCCGATCGATTGAACAAATTGACAACATTTTTGCATAAAATAGCTGGCACCTAATAATCTATATTTTCCCTCATTAGCTAAAGTAAACTCAATAGCAGATGTTTGCTCAGCTGGGCATGTGTTTTTACGAGGGATTATATGGCCAGCGAATTACTGTAAATACTGTAAAGTAAATACTGCACTCATTGTGTATGCAAGGCAAACAAAACCATTGTTAAGCCGCTGAAAAGACCGAATAAACTGCATTCAATTGGAACGAATTCTGAGCGGCTTGCCAATGGTTTTTATCCTGGCTAGAACCCAGCACTGAACGACAATTAAACGAATAGTGCACGACTGCCTGCATTTACATGTAGCTCCCTCACTTTCAGCTGTTTGAACAAATTTTGAGTGCTGATCGTTGTGAGTAAAAGGGCCTTTAGATAGGTTATGGATCTTTAAAGCTAGAAACTACTTTAACTACTTTAACAACTACTGTAAAAAAAATGGATTAGTAGTCTTTAATAAATTAAAAGATTTGTATATAAACTCTATATTACAGTACAATGAATTACAAAATTTCTCCAGCAGATATGTCATTGTGTTTATATTGCACACACCTGACCAAAATTCTGTAAAATTAACCGGGAAATAAAAAAAAGATGAAATACAAGAGTTTAGATTTTACAGTGCACACTTTACCAATTTTTAAGCCTTCAGGAAATAACTGAAAGAAAGCAATACATCCATCTACACAAACTATGTGACTTATCTTGTTATTATTACAAAAATACAAAGCCGTGCTTTAAAGCATAAACATACATAGCTAAAAATATGCACTTCACTAATAAAGCCACTTTTCAAAATTATTGAACCTTGAAATATTCAGAATTTAGATGTCACATCAATTCATCAAAAATTTTAAAGTGTCCAAATGCTAATACATATCACAGAGCTCAGTGTTACACTTGGTTTAACATCTATAGACCTTTTAAGCTTGCTTTACCACCCATTACTAAAATATGCACACTGTACACTGCTCAAATGTCTGGATTTCTAAGGTATGGTGAATTTCATTGCATTCCTTACTAGTTCCATACTGGTCACATTGGGGAACATTGAGCTGGGTATGAATGGAATACATGTGCCAATCGATATTGAAGAAATGTAAATAATTTATAGGAATATATATATATATATATATATATATAATCTCTCACCTGTAAATGTGTTGTCAGCTGAAAATTCGGTTTGGTTCAGTCATCATAGATTATATAGCACTTGATGGCTTCTACACCTAAGTGTCTTCAACCTAAATATTCTTAGATTTCCCTAGATTTGAAACAAAGTGCCTACTTTACTTTTTAGAAACAGCGCCACGCTCGCACATTAACTATGTCTAGAATTAATGTTTTTTTTCCCATTTAAGTTAACTAGATGGACAAAAGTGGTGCTCTTCCTACAAAAAAAACAGGCCCTTTAACTTTTGTAATATAGGACAGCCTCAAATCTAGAAATGGGCCGTTTGAGCATTGCCAGAGACTCTTGCCCATTCTCAACCCTTAGCTCACCAGTCATTTAACCTTGAGATGAAGACCGTAACTAATCTGAGAAAGCGTGGTTGCTATGAAAGCTCCACTTGGCAACTTAATTTAAAAGACTGTCGCTAATAAGCAGTATATCTCCATCAACCAGTCCGTCTCAAATGACTCAGCTGTTTCAACAGAAAGCTGGATTGGCTCTATTTCGAGAGCAGAAAAAGAGAAAAGCAGATTGGCAGCAGACAAGGCAATGCCGTTCCCCATTTCAGCCACTGTTATCAATCACATTTTTCTAATTGCGGAGAGGTGTGTGGAGAGCTCTTTATTTGGTCCTATTTATAATGGTTTCATCCTTCATAACCCTCTTCATTGTATGTTATAGAAATGATGGCTTAATGGAGTAGTGCTTGGAGAGCAACCAGACAAGATGACCAGAAAGGTTATGATGTGTGTGGAATGAAAGGATCCAAAAATTCCTCCATTAGGGGATTGGAAAGTACAGAAAATCAAAAGTATCTTGGATATTTACGAAAAATGCAAATTTAAAAAAAAAAGATATGTTTTTGGCTACTGGGCTCTTGAATACACATGCGGTTTATGAAATAGAACATACTTATTTGCAAACGGTTGCATAGAATAAAATGTCAAATGTTATTTTCCCTTTTTTGTTTCTCCAAAACAGTAATACCTATCCCATGCAACTCCAGGGAATCTTTTGATAATTATAACATAGAAATTTATGAATTGGGGGATATCAATCCACATGTGCTGTAGAAAGCAGTCAGTGATTTACAATTTTGCATAAAGTGTGTGAAACCACTGCCTATCAAAACTTCCTTTGATTAATCCATTGTTCGAGTAAAATCTTTTTGATAGCCATTAAGTTGCCTATGTAATATGAGTTGGTGGTCTCAGTTCAATTTAAGTGGGCAGGTGTCCACACGATGAAAAATCAACATCACAATTGGCACTAATTGGAACCATAGCTGCCAGTCTCAACACTAAATGATTTAATGGACATGGAGACAGAACAATTCTTTAAACCTCAATGGTTTTCCTCCAGAATTCTGTTGCTCATTTCTTTGTTAATGCGGTATTATGATGCAGAGATATCAATTGCTTTTGTTTCTTGAATTTTAATCTCCTATAGCCCGTAGAAAGAAAAAAACTAGTATATGGTCATTAAAATACGGTTTTCATTTTATAGAGCCAGGCAATACCAATAGAGGCCAGATATAAAATATAAATGGGCTTTGCAAGTAAAAAAAAGATTCTTTAATCTATATATCTGTCCCTGGAGGGCTTATTCTGTGGGTGTATTCAATGTTGGTCCATGAACAAATACTGATTTTTAATTTGTGTGTATGCAAGTGTTGCATCTGCATGTTTTGTGTGTCCATTTTTACTTTCGTGTGTCATCCTTTTCTTTTCTCGTGCATAAAAAAAGGGAAGGCGGACCCATTTTTCTCTAGCATTGCTTAGCAATGAAACATGAAGAGCAGAAAGCACACGGATATCACCTGTGTGCAGTCAGGGTTTTTTTTGCACACCCAATAACCTGAATGGGTTACCGACCATCGATCTGTGTAAAAAAAAATAAAACATGTCTGCACAGTCCCATTGACTGTAATGTGTCAGTGTGCTGTCTGTATGCAGTATGTGGGTTGCAAACACGGACAGCATTCGGACATGAATATTGCCTATATAAATAAGACCTAATGAGATGCAGGATGATAGGTGTCTTTTAACTAATATGTATACCATTAATGAAAAATCACTCTGCATATAAGCACAGAATTTAAACTGAACCAGAAAAGCTAGAGACTAGGGGCTCGTTCACACGAGTGCGAAAATCACACATAAGTTAGCCATGCAAAAAAATCACGACTAACTGCCCTAAAAATTGTATGAATAGATGGGGTTTTTTTGTGCAGAAACTCCGAGTGTCATCCGCACAAAAATTGCGCATTCACGCGATCCGGATCTGGAGCAGCGTTGCTGAAAAAAAGGACTGCCACCGCGGGGGAAGAGAGAGAGATGAAGGAAAGCTCTGGGGAAAACCCGTTCTCTGCAGGGCTTCCCTTCATCTCAGCGGGGCTGCGGGGATATTCCTGCTGCAAAAAAGAGAGGTTTCCCTGCGGTAGAGAAGAAGGAATACCTGAGCAGCATGATTCTGGGGGTTTCACTGCAGGGGAGAATAAGGGATTCCCCTGTAGCAGAGAGAGGGTGTGGGGCTAGAGAGAGAGGGCGGGGCTAGAGGGGTTCTCCGAGGGATTTCCCCATAGCAAGGAAAGAAGGGCAAGGACAGAGGGGTGGGGTGATAGGGTGAATCCCTCTAGCCCCACCCCCTCTCTCTGCCCACTACAGGGATTTCTTCATTCTCCCTTGCAGGTGAATTCCTTCTCTTCCCACTGTGGGGAATTCCTTGTTCTCTGCTACTGTTCGGGGACAGCTGCACAGCAAGTTTAAAATGTACCGCTGTACACTCCTGTTAGTCCCCGTTGGGGAGAGGGGAAACTCTGGGGAGATAAAGGGAACCCCCAGGGAGTCCCCTCATCCCTGTGGAGACTAACAAAGTGAGACATTTAAAATGTGCTTCTGTGTTTAGTGACATGGCAGCACTCGCTTCTCCCCTATTTCCCTTCTTTTCCCACTGCCATTGTTTAGAAATTTAAACTAAATAATCAGAATGTTAACCTAATCAACCTTCCCCTCCCTTTTTTTTAGCTCTCATAGGAGTCTGTGGAAATTCCTGAGCATCAAGCACCAAAGATAGGTTAGGTCCTATTTCAGTTGCTGAAATTCTAGTCACTCATGACCTATTCTTTTAGGTGTGTCTTTTTCGCACGACTAAAATTGCTTCGTTTGAACGTTCCCATAGGAAACCATTGGCTCTAATAGGTTGTCTGAAGGAATCTATTGAAATCAAAGGCATCACTTTATCATGTTATACGAGTGAGATTTTGATGACTCTGCAAATATGTTCGCCTGAAACCGCCCTTAGGGGGAAATTGATTCAGGGCTTAGTCAGACGGGCGTTTTTTGCCGCGATTTGCGCATGCGCATGCGTCCGGCGATTTTTTAAAAGCAATGGTATCGGACACATGAGCGCTTTTTATGCGCTCGTCCGAAAAATTATAGAACAAAAAATCGCAGATCGCACCTATCTGCGATCTGCGATTTCTGTTCGCTTCTGTATATGCGCTCAACGGGGCCGGCGGCAGCAGCGCCGACCCCATTGAGAACATATAGAAGACAAATCATTCTTCTCTGCCACAGCTGTAACAGCTGTGGCAGAGAAGAACGATGTTTGCCCATTGAATTCAATGGAGCGGCAATACAGCCGCTCCATTGAAAGCAATGGGCTGCCGGCGTGCGCGGGGTGAATTTTCGGGAAGGGGTTAAATATATAAACCCTTCCCTGCAATTCATGCTAAAATGTGTTAAAATAAAAAAAAATTGTATACTCACCTTTCCGCTGCAGCCAGAGTCCAGCCGCGGCCGCTGTCAGTTCTCCTGAACTGCTTCTCGGCACTATTCAGCTGGCGGGGCTTTAAAATCCCCGCCTGCTGAATGATCCGCCTCTGATTGGTCACAGCCTGACCAATCAGAGGCCGGTTTCACTCACACACCCATTCATGAATTCATGAATGGGTGAGTGACTGCTGCCTCTCAGCGCTGAGCCAATCAGGGGCAGGTCTGACTCACATCCATTCATGAATTCATGAATGGGTGTGAGTGAGGCATGCCTCTGATTGGCTCAGCGCTGAGCCAATCAGGGGGCAGGTCTGACTCACACCCCCTTCACACCCACTGCAGGACGGCCGCTCGGAGCTGCCGGCAGAAGGTGAGAATGCAATTTTTTTTTATTTTAACACATTTTAGGATGAATTGCAGGTAAGGGCTTATATATTTAAGCCCTTACCGACAATTCATCCCGGGCTCGCCCGCAGCGCATTGCTTTCAATGGAGACGGCTGTATTGCCGTCTCCATTGAATGCAATGCGCTGGACAGCTCCGGCCCGTTTCTAATGAAACGCGGCTAGGAGCAGATTTTCGGGCGATTTGCGGGCGACATGCGCGCACCGGTCACGCGATTTGCGGATGCGCATCCGTCATGCGATCTGCAAATCGCGGCAAAAAACGCCCGTCTGACTAAGCCCTAAGGCTGACTTTTTATATGCTGGTCTTAATATTATCTCCATCAGCACACAATGCACCTAATACATGGGGAGGCGCAAACCTCTTCATATATTAAGTGCATCTCGGTTCCTTTGTGTATCTACACAGAACTCTATGCCAGCTAGGAGCTGGAGTAAATTTATGCCAGTTTCTGATGTAAATTATACATAGATTTGTTGGTCCAAATTGGCCTCGTCCCCTCCAGACAAGTCATGCCCTTTTTTCTGCGAAGTAGCATAGAATGGCATACTTTTCTAAAAGTTGCTAAATTTTTGCAGTAGGCATAAGTTTTGGAACTTTTGTATGCCAAAAATTGAATAAATCTTCCACTAAATTTTATTCCTTAAACTTGCACCCGGCATTGAGAATCTAGTTGCCAATTAATCAGTTCTTGATCAATGCAAAATCTGTACCTAAATGCGATTCTAATAAACGTACTCCGCCATAATAAATAGTATCACTAGAGATGAGCGAACGCGTTCGTCCGAGCTTGCTATTCGTGCGAATATTAGGGTGTTCGGGATGTTCGTTATTCGTAACGAACACCATGCGGTGTTCTGGTAAATTAAACTTTCTTCCCTGAGACGTTAGCGCTTTTTTTTGGCCAATATAAAGACAGGGAAGGCATTACAACTTCCCCCTGCAACGTTTAAGCCCTATACCACCCCCCTGCTGTGAGTGGCTGGGGAGATAAGGTGTCCGCCTGATATGAAAGTCTGCCCCTCCCGCTGCTCGCTATGGATGCATTCTATATGCGCTCAATGGGGCCAGCGGCAGCAGCGCTGACCCCATTGAGAACATATAGAAGACAAATCCTTCTTCTCTGGCACAGCTGTAACAGCTGTAGCAGAGAAGAACGATGTTTGCCCATTGAATTCAATGGAACCGGCAATACAGCCGACTCCACTGAATGCAATGGGCTGCCGGCGATCGCAGGATGAATGGTCGGAAAGGGGTTAAATATATAACCCCTTTCCTGCAATTCATCCAGAAATGTGTTACACTAAAAATATATACCGGCGTATAAGGCGACCGGGCGTATAAGACGACCCCCCAACTGTCACCTTATACGCCGGTAATACAGTGGAGAAAAGAATAAAAAGCATTACTTACGTTTTTAGATGATCTGCGGCGCTCCTGCAGGCTGTCGCTCCCTCCTAATCCACGGCAGAGTATTCCTTTCTCCACGAAAGACTTTAAATCCCTGCCTCCAGAAAGACACGTGCCTTCAGCCAATCACAGCCAATGACAATGATGTCATTGAATGGCTGTGATTGGCTGTGTTTCTGGAGGCGGGGATTTCAAGGCTTGAAATCCCCGCCTCCAGAAACACAGCCAATCACAGCCATTCAATGACATCATTGTCATTGGCTGTGATTGGCTGAAGGCACATGTGCTTCTGGAGGCAGGGATTTAAAGTCTTTCGTGGAGAAAGCTTGTCTGCCGTGGACCAGGAGGGAGTGACAGCCTGCAGGAGCGCCGCAGATCATCTAAAAACGTAAGTAATGCTTTTTATTCTTTGCTCCACTGTATTACCGGCGTATAAGGTGACAGTTGGGGGGTCGTCTTATACGCCCCGTCGCCTTATACGCCGGTATATATTTTTAGTGTAACACATTTCTGGATGAATTGCAGGAAAGGGGTTATATATTTAACCCCTTTCCGACCATTCATCCTGCGATCGCCGGCAGCCCATTGCATTCAGTGGAGTCGGCTGTATTGCCGGTTCCATTGAATTCAATGGGCAAACATCGTTCTTCTCTGCTACAGCTGTTACAGCTGTGCCAGAGGAGGACGATCTTTATGCTGACAGTGGGGGGGGGGGGGGGGGGGGGCACTCTTGCCGCTATTGTGGCTTAATAGTGGGACCTGTGAACTTGAGATGCAGCCCACCATGTAGCCCCTCGCCTGCCCTATCCGTCACTGTGTCATTCCCATCACTTTCCTGAATTGCCCAGATTTTCACACATGAAAACCTTAGCGAGCATCGGCGAAATACAAAAATGTTCCGGTCGCCCATTGACTTCAATGGGGTTCGTTGTTCGAAACGAACCCTCGAGCATCACGGGAAGTTCGTTACGAATAACGAACACCCGAACATTTTGGTGTTCGCTCATCTCTAAGTATCACACATGAATAAGTGCTTAAATTCACAATGTCATAATTAGTGCATGATGCTTTAGACACTTCTATATCAGCTCTTCTTATGTAGAAATCTATTATCAATTATCTATTAAAAAAGAACATAATATATCATCATAACTCTGTAAGTACATTCATTAAGATGCTTTATTAAAACAATAACATGTAATGTAGAATTGTGCAATTTTAGGAATATAGTGTCAATACTACCCACAAGAGGTTGATGCAAAAACTTTGCAGCAGATGTATGTACTGCCCTTGAAATGGGGATAAAAAAGTTAACCTTGCGTACTTGAAAAATGCAATGTTTATTAGGGTGGCTTTAGACGAGTGTGTATTTTGTGCGTGCATACGCGCGCACAAAAACACGCGTCTATTAGCCCCAATGCATTCCCTATGGTGTGTGAACAGGTCCGTGCTTTACAGGTGTGTGCCTGCAAAGATAGGACATGCGTGCACCATAGTGAATGCACGCATTGTTTTCAATGGAGCTGCGGCTGCATTGCAAACTGTGGTCTGCCAGCACCCCTGCATTCTTTTTCAGGCAAGGGCTTTACATATAAGCCCTTTCCTGAAAAACAAAAATTTTAGTGTAAAAAAATAAAAATAAAAAAATAAACTTACCTCTCCGCCGCTGCCGTGTCCCCCGCGGGGATGAAGAACACATCTGTCGCATGCGGGAGACATTTCCTTCATCCCCGCTTGTAAAAAGAATTCCCTGTTGCTACATCTGCCACATCTGTGGCAGATGCAGCAGAGGAATTCTTCAATTCTCTACCGCAGCTGTCACACATCCTTATGTGGATGCACTGTGCAAAGAAAGCTGTCATGTCATTATCTGTATATGTGTTGCACGGCTGCAGCATCTGAAGGGTTAACGTTAATAAAATTATTGCCTGTCAGCTCTGTCTGCTAAATGTATCTATTCTCTTGTGTCATTTGGTATAAGTGAAGGTATAAACAGGAGTGTTTGAGAGCGGGAAAAGGTCTTCCATCTTGCCTGCTACAGAGTGCTAACACAGAGGTGCATGAAAGCACCTTTAGCTTCCATGTCGGTGAAGATGGAGGAAGAAGAGTGACTTTCTGTTGCGTCTGGAGAGTGGATTATTAGGAGTGAATCCCAGCAATAGAGAGAGAGAGTGTAACTCCAATTTCCTAAAAACAGGTACCCGTTCACACCACACTACAGGCGTTTTCCTGTGTGGCCGTCCGCCATTAGAATCACCGCACAGAGGTACTTTATTGGCTAAGCCTTCTTCTGAATAAGTGTTCTTACCAGAGTGTATGCGGAGTGCCCCCTACCCCCTTTCCTCCTCCGAAGTGCTCCCAATCCAGGATCGGTGACATATAGATAACATGGACTATAGGGCCGTATTGATCCTGTGTATCCTCCCTACCTCTGAGTTATAGCCTGTAACCACTACAAGTGAATTGTGACTGTAATAACCTGTTACACAAGTTATTTCAAGTAAAACTTATACCGGGCCTTAATCGTTTCTAAGGACCCGAGATACTATACCCAAGTCTCTGTGTTATTTACTCCGCCGCATTGAATAACAGTGGCGTTACAAGTGATATCTGCTACACCCCCCTCATCCCCTTATTGACACTCCCAGCCAATGGAGTGTCGAAGATTGGTCAGCAATCTACACTGGCCTTGGCAGCGTGTCATCCCTCCGGGACCAGAGCGTGGTAAGTGCCACCATGACACGTCAGCACTTCACCCTCCTAGCTCTTCACGTTAGCCAGGCGCCTAGGGTCACCCCTCTAGGGTGTTGCATAAGTAACCATAAGCAGGTGGAGCAAGGCTGGCATGGTTGTGCAGAGGCCTCATTAGAATCCTAGCAGGCTGTAAAGAAAGGCTGGGTACAGGTAGTTCCCTGGAGCCTCCTGTCTGAAAGATTGAATGCATGGACAGATGAACTGTAGTAGTTGTAGTAGCTCCAATTGAATATCACTGTGTTATTGAAAAAACAATCAAGCCCTCTGCCACAAAGTCTGTGAGTGTTAAACACTGTAATTGTTACATCTGTGCCAGACGCAATAATAATTCCCCCAAAGGGCAGTATATACACTCTAGTACAAATGCAGATGATGCAAAAAGTATATAAGCTGGGGGACTTGAGAAGGGAGTCATTTCTATTAATTTTATTGTTATTTTTGTACTTGTATAAATTACTTGGTTACATTGATTTTCATTTGTACCTTCCTCATTTAGGATGTGCTCTATGATTGTCAGTGCTGTCCTTTGTACATTTTGTGCAATGCATGTAGTCTTTGAACAGCCATTCGAGGGTACATAGTACTGTACAAAATATGAGCGTGTTGAACATTTGGAAGCCGAAATCCTGGAACTAAATGCAAAGCTTGCAAAACTGAGATCCGTTGGCAACCTGGGAAGGGGTTTGTGGCTCACTTAGCAGACACTTACTGGGGTAGATGTGGGGGTGGATGGTAGTATGGGAGTGCAGGATGATTGGACAGCTAGCTGGGCATCAATTAGAAGGAGGGGTAGGGGGAAGAGATCCTGGGAGGCATGTCCTGAACTGGCACACCTCAACAAGTTTGCAAAGCTGGCAGATGAGAGGAATAGTATTACAGGTTTAGCATTGCCACAGCATATTGTGATACCAAGGGCATATCTGCTTCAGTAAGAAGAGGAATAGGGGTACATGGCAGCCTCAACAGCTCCTTGTAGTGGAGAATTCAATTATTAGGGGGAAAGACAAGGCAATCTGCCACAAAAACTGGGATCATCGAACAGTGTGTTGTCTTCTTGGTGCTCGAGTTCAACATATCACTGATCTGGTTGACCGATTACTGGGAGAGGTTGGTGAGGATCTAGTGGCCATGGTACACTTGGACACTAAAGACAAAGTTATAGGTAGGTGAAGGGTCCTTAAAATTTTTTCAGTAAAATAGGATGCAAGCTTAGGTCAAGGAGCTCAAAAGTAGCATTTTCTGAAATACTACCTTTATCATGTGCCACTAAAAAGGCAGCCGCAGATTAAGGAGGTAAACAAGTGGCTCATGAGTTGGTGTAGAAAGGAGGAATTTGGGTTCCTGGAGAACTCGGCCAACTCTGCTGTTGGCTACAGGTTCTACCATAGGGATGGGCTGCATTTTAATGGGGAAGGTGCAGCTGTGCTGTGGGAGTAGAAGGCTAGAAGGTTGGAGGAGTGTTTTGTTGGAGGAAATTGGGGGAGGGGGCAACCAGAGAGTTAAAAGGAAAGATACAGAAGACAGTGATCTGGTAACTAAGTAATGGAAATGGGGGTGGAGTTCTTGGAGGGCTTTGTACAGTTAGAACTGTCAGAGCAGATAAGGATACACTTATAATAAAAAATAACCAAAGCCTTTCTAAACTGTATGTTGATTAATGCTAGAAATCTGACTACTAAGGTTGACGAACCAGAAGTAAATATGTCTGAGGAAAACAATGACATGGTGGGAATAACAGAGACTTGGGTGGACAAAACCTTTGATTAGGTGGTTAACTTACAGAGTTATAGTTTGTTTAGAAGGAATAGAAAAAACTGAAAGTAGGAGGGGTTCGTCTGGCGCAAGACTTCATCTTCCTTTGCGCAAAAATTCACCAGGATGGAGAATCTTAGCCAGAGATAAAACATAGGATAGCATTGGGGTGAAGCGCAATGCTAAACATAGACAAAATCTGGAAAGAGTAGGGATATCGGCATAGCAACTAAATGCAGGATAGTGCAAGCCATCGTTTTCCCCATAGCCACGTTGAAAGCTGGACTGCGAACAAAGTAAATAGAAATAGGATTGATGCATTGGAGCTGTGCTGCTAGTGAAAGCTGCTGCATATGCCCTGGACAGAAAGAGTAACAAACAAAGTAGTCCTAAATCGTATAAGACCCAATATATAACTGAAGGGCATGATGGCCTGGCTCAGGCTCATGTATTTTGGCCATGTAATGCGAGTAGAGTCATTTGAAAAACCTATAATGCTTGGACAGATCAGTGGCATAAGAAGACCTGGCTGCCAAAGAACACGATGGCTGATACTGTCAAAGCTAATACTGGCATGGACATCACATAACTGAAAGAAGCAGTGCAAAACCGAAAAACGTGGAGGGAGCTCAACTTTAGAGTCACCGAGGGTCGTGAACAACTAAACGGCTAACAACAACATGCTTTGTCACAGGAGCGATAGTCGCTCACTGAATGGTAGACCCATTGTGCCAACCCACTGGTAGGATTGGCAGCTGAACCTCGGTGGTCAGAGGGGAAATATCTCACCCATTGCTAGTTGGGAGGGTGGGGTTACCCCTGCCTAAAAGCGGGGTAGGCACCCTTACAAGGATGACCCCATGGTCTTCCTCTTGGGCCTGACTACCCCTGATAGGACACAGGACAGGGCAATACAAACCACAGAGACAGGAATGGTGCAGGGACGGGAAGGCAATAAACAAGCGCACACTGATAAGGGCAAAAGATGGAAGGACAGACAATGAGGACAGAAACAGGATCCGAAAAAAGACAGGGTGGCAGCAAACATACAGGATAAAGCAGACAATATATCAGAGACAGGATCTATCAGCAGACAAACGTATACAAAGATATAAGTACAGGGTCAAAACAGACAATAAGTCTGTGACAGGCGACCTATGTATGCTGGGTATCTGAGACAAACACACAACAACACTCAGGCAAAGAGCAAGTGCATCAGCCCAGCTTAAATAGGAGAGTAATGCCTAATAACCCTGCAGCTGGGTTGAAAGCAAGGGGACTGGTGAACTCCTTTAGTGCTGGTAGAATATAGAAACATTGAGTCCGTACATACAGGAGGAGTAGAGCAGCGCCCACATCCACCTGGGACCGCAAGGGGGCAGCAGACACGGGTAGCCAACCCAATAGGATGAGGCGATATTTCCTTGGTTTTTAGCTGAGCTAAAAACCAAGTGACTTTGATAAGTGAGTGATTGTTGCTCACTTGCCACGTCGGGTCCTGTGGTTGCACAACACTACAGTCGCCTGTAATCACTCTTTTTAGTGATCACTCAGGCGACTTTTGGTCCTTTTAAAAGTACGCTAAGTCTTACATGAATAGATTCCACACGTCACCTTCTATGAACACATAAGTTTAGCTCATGGGGCTCATAGCAGCTGACAGCTAAAACAAAAAAATAATACTAATATGTTTTAATTGTCAACTATGCTAGAGTAAAATAAATGCCCCTCGAATCTTACTAAGAGACCTTTTACATGGGATGGAATAGGCAGTACAATAGATTGTGACCATGCTAAATTCCGCACAAACATTTACAGGTTACCTTCGGATATTGATGTGGAATTCAAAATGGCTTAATATCTGCCTGCAATTCTGCATCAAAATCTGCAGTTAAACTTGTAGATTTTGGTGTGCAATTCTGGTACTGCGGATTTGGCTGCGTCCTGTGGTGTAATTCTGTCCCGTGTTTTGAAGGTCCCTAACTCTAAGGGCAGATTCAGACGATTGTGGTTTTCTCCCCTTACACAGACGATATTATCATGGCTGCATAATGGGACAAAACGAGAGATCTGATAATGGATTTCAGTGCTTTCGTTTTTACTATCGGGTGAGAAAAGATAGGACCTGCCCTATCTTTCTTGCACATACTGAATAATACGTGCAGAAAAGATAGGACGGCACCTATCTTCCCACGGCTATTTTCAAACTCCTCCTCTCTGGTGCGCAGTTTGAAGAGACGGCGAAGGGCAAGAAATTCCCCTCGTTCAGGCGCCACTATGCTCCATGCTGCTAAGTGTAGTTGCGCCTATGCTCATCTAAATCCACTCTTAGATATGTTTGAGAATTTAAATCACTGAATAGGGCAGCTGATAACACTGATGGATTTGTCAGTGTGGTTATAGTAACTATTAAGGCTCACACGAACATATTTACACTGCGTATTACACGCATACTCTTTACACATGTAATATGCAGTATGCATAAAATGTGCACATTAAAATGTGGGTCTGAATGGCCCAATGAAAATGAATGGCTTTTAGCACTGTGTAATACGCAGCCTAAATACGCTCATGTGAGTCAGCCCTACTCAGTAACTTGAACAATGCCCTCCATTTAACGGTCTATGAATACTTCTGAACCACAGAGATCCTTCTTTCTAATCAGTCTGCTACATTTAACAGTTTCTCTTATCACCAAAAATATTTTGAGTCTTTCTCGTAAACCAAAGTCCTGCAAGGTGATGGGGAATTTCAATCAGATCTTAAACTCCTCTTACCAGTCATTTTTCTTAATTCATTAATTTTTTTAACTATTTACAGTAGTTGTCAAGTACTGTGCCAGTTTGGAACCTTATCAAGAAAAAAGCTTTTGCGTTCAAACAACATTCACATTGGAAATGGAATTTTAATTTCCAAGTTTAATTTAATTAAAATTAATGTTGTTTTTATTGCGGAAAATTATGGAATTATTTGGTTCTTCTTTATCAAATTCTTACTTTTATAAGATGGAAATTACACATCGTGGCTGATTACAGTAATGAATGCCTTGGAAGGTACCTACGTTCTAGGTTTATTCTTGGAACTTCATAAAAATAGGCCATATACAGTACTATGCTTTACAGAAGAAAAAATGTGTCCAGCTCACATGTGTTATAAGGATTCATAGATTTGTATTGCACAAAATATAGAACTACAGGGCGGCCCAAAGGTATGGAGTCTTAAACAAATGGAAAATAATGGTTGGGAACACCATCTTGTGTGTGGCATGTTGCTAAGGGGAAGGAGGCAAATCTGTGAAGGTTGGTGTACAGCACGGTGCCATTTTGAAAGCTACTGTGGAACCAAGTTGATTTTTTCTCAATGCGAAGGGGTGTATATGACATATATATCTGATAGGAATTTTGATAAGTTCAAATGCTGTGCTGAAACATGATGTGCCAAACTTGTCATTAATTTTCTCTTTGTTGTCGACACTAATATGGCTGCAAGATTAACATAGAAAAAGAGGACAGAGATTGTGTTGCTCTCTGGGAAGTGCAGTACCTGAGTCATTGCAGTAGATATCAACACCCATCCACCATAGCGCAGTTGGCAAATTGCTTGCTAAGTTTCACCAAACTGGTTCTGTGTTGGACCTACCAAAAAGTGAACACAAATGCCACGGACAATGCAACAATAATGGTCATCCTGACATCTTTCTGCAAGAGCACCCAGCGTCTGTCACAGGGGAACCATCATTGTGTGGATATTGGCTACGTACAAATGGCACCCATAGAAGATCCAGTTGCATCATCTCAATGAGGACGAACCTGATCTTTGTGTTGATTTTGTAGAATGTGCACATTTTTGTTTTAAAGCAAATGTCTACGTAAATGGGTAGGTGAACAAACAAAATCATTGCTACTGGTCCGACACAAATACGCACTGGAGAGATCTCTCTAAGATGTTTGGAACACAAGTCATGGCATGGTGTGGTGTGTGGATCATGAAGCCAGTGGGTCCATTCTTCATTTGCAGTAACCTTATTTCTGCCAAATATCTGCAATTGTTACATGACGAGGTGTTCCCATTAAAATACAAAGATGGCACATTCCCAGTGTTCTTCCAGCAGGATGATGCCCTGCCACATTATGGACATGATGTTCATGAGCTTTTGGATCAGTAGTTTCTAGGAAACTGGATTAGGCATCGCGTCCCGGTGGAGTGGCCCCCTTATTCACCGGGTCTCACCTCCTTGGCCTTCTTCCTGTCGGGGGATATGAAGTCCAGGGTTTACGCAGTGAAAATCCAGAGTGTGAAGCACATGCAACAGCGGATCCTGGATGACTGTGCAAGCATTTCTGCTGAGGTGTTGCTCTCAGTGCATCATTAAAGGGAGAAGAGGATAGCCTTGATGATTCAAAACAACGGGGAGCACATAACCTGTAATGGATTGACGTTGTATTCTATCTCGCAAAATTGTGAATAACTTTGGCATGAATAAAGGTACACATTTAAGCACATATTTGGGTTTATCATCAAATTCTCTATCAGATCCATGTGTCACATGCACCTCTTTCCATTTGAAAATATTGAATTGATTCCAAGAAAGCTGCTTTCAAAATGGCCACCATGTTTGGCCCTGCACCTCAAAAAATTTCCCCTCTTTTCTTTAGCAACATGCCCCAGATAGGATGGCATTCACAACTACTGTTTTCTATTTATTCATGTGTCTCCAAACCTTTGGACCACCCTGTAGACAAAATGCTGGATCTTTTTTCATGTGACAAAAGTCCCACTTTGGGACCCTGTGTCCCGTATTCAACTGGGACCCCAGCAGGACAGCCATTTGTCCTGCTTTTTGGAGGTCTGGTCACCAGTACCTGCCGGGGTTCCACAGATCTCTGGCCAGTAATTACCCTGCAGTACCACAGCCAGATACACACACTGACAGCAGTGTGTGCAACCGGTATCTTCCTCCCCTCCTCCCCCCACCTTTTCTCTTTGGTTCTGCAAGAGAGGAAAGGAGAAGGGAGGAGGCGCTGCTGTGGGAGCACACACTTTCTCTGGCAGCAGCGCTGAGAGAAGCAGCGGCGCTGTGAAGACCAGGAGGAGGATAAGTTTATGGGTCTTAGTGGACGCTATTACTACTGAAGCCACTGTGGAGTCACTAATATTGCTGAGACTGCTTTAAGGGTGCCCTAAAACTAATGGGGCTTGTACAGGGGAGAGTTCATACTATTGGGGCTACTGCGGGGGTCATTATTATTGCTGGGGCTGATATAGAGGCCACTATTATTACTGGGGCCTCTGTAGTGGTTGCTATTACTACTGGGGCTGGTATAGGGGAGCACTAATACTATTGGGGCTACTGTGGGGGGTCAGTATTATTGCTGGGGCTGGTATAGAAGAGCACTAATACTATTGGGGCTATTGTGGGGGTCACTAGTATTGCTGCAGCTAATATAGGGGAGCGCCACTACTATTGGGGCTACTGTGGGGGTCACTATAACTACTGGGGACTATTGTGGGGGTCAATATTATTGCTAGGGCTGATATAGGGGAGTGCTTATACTACTGAGGCCCCTGTGGGGATCACTATTATTGCTGGGGCTGATAAAGGGAACCCTTTTACTACTGAGATCACTATGCATGTGGCAGCATACCTCAAGCTGTCTTAGGAGATGTTTACAAATAGCGGTAATGTTGCAGAATGTCCGCAGCAATTTCCGCATCTAAAAAAACTGTCAAAACCTGTGCCATTAGTGTAGATTTTGACTGGAAATCAGCTGTGTATCCACAGCCGATTTCATACTATGCGGCGTTCTCTATTACCTCCTCCGAAGGCTTCCTGCAGTTACCACTCCCTGGCTTCCAGTTCCCAGTGGCCTGGTCAGGTGTGACGCTGCTGTTCAGATGTGGCGCTGCTGGTTAGGTGTGGCGTTGCTGGTCAGGTGAGGCCACTGCGGGCCAATGGAAACTGGAATCTGTTGAGGGCTGACAGCAGGAAGCCTTCGGAGGAGTTGAGGGACAGCGCAGCATAGTATGAAATCGGCTGCAGATACGCAGCTGATTTCCAGTCAGAATTTGCTGCAATGATACGTCATGATAATCCCCACCCCTGACCACAGCCCTTTGTACCGCTTTGACCCTGGGAAGATCTGGTCACCTTATTTTTCATCTAGTTCCATGCTTTATAAATGTCCCAGCTAAATAATTATAATAACATTTGATATGTATTAAGCTGATAATCAATTTTAGGCAAGTCATGTATAGGCGGGCACAAGATGATTTAAATCTCATTCAATATACAATGCATTCAGAAATGACTAAGCGAAAACAGAATGTTAGAAATCTTTGTAAATTAAAAAAAAAATGAAAAACTAACATTTTGTAGTGACATAAGTATTCAGACCCTTTGATATGAAATTTAGCTCTGGGTGCTTCCATTCCTCTTGATCATCTTTGATGCCAGTCAGTTGATTGGACATAATTTTAAAGGACATACCCCTGGCTATATAGGGTCTCACAGCTCACAAAGCATAGCAGACCCATAACCAAGGAGGAGGAAAAAAAACTGCCGCTAAAGCTCAGAGACAGGATTGTGTGGAGGGACAGATCTAGAGAAGGCTATAAAAATTTCTGCTGCACTGAAAGTTCCCAAGAGCCCAGTTCTTAAATTAAACAACCATGAGAGAAGGGCTTTGGTAAGAGTGATGTCCAAGAACCCAATCGTCACTCTGGCTGAGCCCCGAAGATCCTGTGTGCAGATGGGAGAAACTTCCAGAAGGTAAACTATCTCTGCAGCCTCCACCAACTTGGGCTTTATGGCAGACTGGCCAAAAAGAAGCTTCTGCTCAGAAAAATACACATGAAAGTCCGCCTGGAGTTTGCCTAAAAGACCTAAAGGACTGAGAAAAAAAACAGATCTGATCTACAGCTCAAGGGACCTCCGAGTGGGCAGAAGGTTCACCTTCCAACAAGACAATGATCTTAAGCACACAGCCAAGACAACACAGGAGAGTCTTAGAGCCAACTCTGTGAATGTCCTTGAGTGGCCCAGCCTGAGCCCTGACTTGAAACCACTTGAATTTCTCTGGAGAGACCTAAAATGGCTGTTCACAGACAGTCCTCATCCAACCTGACAGAGCTTGAAAGGATCTGCAGAGAAAAATGGCTGAAAATCCTTAAATATGGGTGTGCAAACCTTGTGGCATCATACCCAAGAAGGCTGGAGGCTGGAATCACTACCAAAGATGCTTCTCTGCTTATGTCAATGCATTATGTCAATGCAAAATGTTAGTTTTTCATTTTTAAAATCATTAGAAGGATTTCTAATAGAGATGAGCGAGTATACTCGCTAAGGCACATTACTCGAGCGAGTAGTGCCTTAGCCGAGTATCTTCCCGCTCGTCACTAAAGATTCGGGAGCTGGCGGGGGAGAGCGGGGAGGAACGGAGGGGAAATCCCTCTCTCCCTCTCCCCCCCCCCCCCGCTTCCCCCTGCTCCCCGCCGCAACTCACCTGTAACCGGCGCCAGCCCCCGAATCTTTAGAGACGAGCGGGGAGATACTCGGCTAAGGTACTACTCGCTCGAGTAATGTGCTTTAGCGAGTATACTCGCTCATCTCTAATTTCTAACATTCTGCTTTCACTTTGTCATTATGAGGTATTGAGTGCAGAATGATGGGGAAAAACTTGATTTTTTTAAATTTTGCATGTGTCTGTATTACTGATCTATGTTATACAGATCTGTAATATGATTTACATCACCTGCTGTACTACTGTATGCTGCCAATTTCATACAGAGGCAGAAAATAGCATATTGTATTGCTCCTAGAGAACACAGGGTGCCTCATGGAGTCTCCATATAATGCCATGTACAGAACCTATATTTTGTGGGTTGTTCATTACTTTTAGGCCTTAGTCAGACGGGCGTTTTTTCGCGCGATTTGCGCATCGCATGTCGCATGCGCATGCGCAAATCGCGTGACCGGAGGCGAAAAATCGCGGGAAAAATCTGCACCTAGCCGCGTTAATCGTCGCAGCAAAACGCCCGTCTGACCGGAGAAAAATCGCCGTGCGCATCAAAATGCGCATGAAACTTCGTCTGACCGGCGAAAAAAATGATTTTGGTGCGCACATAAAACGCAGAACGCAGATAGGCACGATCTGCGAATCGTCGTGTCCTATAATTTTTCGCATATGCGCATAAAAAGCGGACATGTGACCGATACCATAGCGAACCATTGGTTCTATATATGCGCAAATCGCATGCGCATGCGCAAATCGCGCGAAAAAACGCCTGTCTGACTAAGGCCTACGTTACAAAATGCAGGGTACATTCACATGGACGATATTTCTGTTCAATTTTTGGACCAAAAAATTGGTCCAAACATAGGGCTGAAATAGCATCCATTCATTTGAATGGGTATATGCAGATGGGCTGTCTTTCTACTCTGATGAATAGTCTAGTAAAACAACACCCCATCATGTCCTATTCTTGTCGGATTTTTGAAAGAGAATAGCACATATCACAGTGTGGTCTCCAGCACATCAAACAGCATACAAACGGGATGTCTGTGTGGTAACTGATGTAAGTTGGGCCCAAGAATCTTGGACACAACTTTTTAGTCGTCCGTGTGCAAGTAGCCTTTCAAATATTAAGGACCTAGCTTGTACAGAGGAGTGTACGTATAGCTCAAAATGATGCATCCAATTGTTTCACGTTGTTTCCAGCTTCTTACCCCTAATTAATGTAAACTTAAGAAATTAATCATTATGGGAGAAGGTCTTAAGGAAATGACAGACAGATTAACCATAAAAAAAACCTGGTTGTATTTAAGTGTGACCAATGACTAAACCTAGGGGAATATGTATATATATTATAGGGGGTCATGATCAAATATGGCTGCTTAGCCCTGTCATCTTGCAGTGCAGTTGTACTCAATCGAGTTGCAGTGCAAGTAGTAGGATGTTGCAACCACAACAAAAATGTATCAAGGTTGGTTTTTTGCAACCAGCGAGTTGTAGTTGCAACAAGCTGCAACTCACACTATGACTCCATTGAGTTCAAAGGCTATGTAATGTTGCAGGGCTACACAGTGATCTTTGGTCACAGGACACCTGTCGTGGCCAAAGTCACCATGCCCAACCCTTAACTTACTTCTGAAGGTATATAATGATGGGATAGAACTAACATTTCATTTTTTTCTGCATTTTTATATTAAAACTACTGTGATAGGTACTGCTATTGGCTGCCACATGTCTTTTATAAAAGTAAACAACATAGCAGTTTTTGAGCCAGAAGTGGATTCAGCAGGAAGAAGAAGTATACGTTCTTCAGCTATGTTTCCTGTTCCTGCTGTGGTGTTTTTCCAAAGAAGCTGTGTATGAAGCTACCCTTAAGTACACCTTACACTTAATTGTAAGTAATGCGTTATATTCCATCTGGTGACAGAATTATTTACAGTAGGCACTTCATGAATTAAAGTGAACTTCCAGTTAGGAGCTTAAAGTTGACATGTCAATCATAACCTACAGGGGGTGATTACCTGCTATTTATTTATTGCTCAGTGCTTGCTGCTCAACTACTTTTAAGCTGAGCTCAAGTAGGGCAGATCTGTGACTATAGTTTAGCTACAGTGCCTAGTTTGATTTAGTCTGGAGCACACCCCCTGTCTAATCATTGGTTTGGGACATCTCTTCTATAGCCTGCACCAATGATGGAATGAGGGGTGTGTCCCCAGTGCATTGAATTAAGCAGTTTAACTACAGTCATAGATCACAGCTCCGCCCCAATATAGCGGATCTCAAAAGCAGCCAAGCAGCAAGCACTGAGCAGGTAATCATTCCCCATGGGTACTGGTTTATATATCAATTTTGAGCTCCTGACCGAAGGGTCACTTTAATTAAAGATTCAGAATTTTATATTGGGCTGCTTGGGAAGAGTCTTATTAACATCCAACTCTTTTTCTGCAAAGAATTAATAAGAGTAAGGTAACAAAGTAATCGCTGGACATTATGAGCTACATCCATTTATCAGGAGGAGAATTTTTGATGCTTTTTTTCTGGCATACTTTTTCCCATGTCCAGTTTACAATATGACAAATGTATTAAATGTCACACGATGTTGATAAATTTGTCACATCTCTAAGTATGTCTAGAGATGTGCATTCACCTTGTAAACCACTCACCTAATGGAAAGTAATTGTGACAAATTTTGCATGTTTTCACATTTCATAAATGACTCTAAAAACTTGGCTTGCGGCAAACCACACCCACTGTTATTTAGCCACTTTTGAAAAGTGAAGTGAGAAGTGTAACATCTGTTCTTTTTGACGCAAATTGATTTGCTCCAAAAGAAGTTACAGGTTGCACCAGAATTCTGATGCAACATTGGTACAACTGTGTTTCCCCGATAATAAGCTCTACCACAATGATAAGTCTTTTTTTTTGGGGGGGGGGGGGGGGGGGGGGGACAGAAGGACACGGAAACCTGCAGCAACAATGAAGACCAGTGCGAGGGACCTGAACCCCGGTTGCTAGGTAAGTATTATAAGACACCCCCTGAAAATAAGAAACTGTGCCTCTTTTGAGGTAAAAATTAATAAAAGACAGTGTCTTATTTTCGAAGAAACACGGTAGATGTCCCCCATTATGTCTATGTATTGTTATACAACTCACTTGTCACCACATGTAAAATATACATGAATGTGTAGTGTTATAGCTCCTTTATCTTAAACCGATACATAAATACAAAAGAAATAAGCAGAATAAATGTATGAACAAGAGATAGATGATAGATAGACACACAGCTAAAATTAGTGTTGAGCGAACTGAACCAGTTGCACCTTGTTTGGGGTCAAACTTTACTAAACATTTGGTTTATGGCAAATACAAACCTCAGGAGATTTGTTCTGGCTGAACTTTCACCAGTAATAATGATGATCCTGGCCAGACGGTGATCGTCGCAACTCAGCAGTTAGCATTGTTGCCTTGGAGTTCTGGGGACCTAGGTTCAAATCTGACAACATCTGCATGGAGCTTGTATGTTCTGCCTTTGTTTCATGATAATCACCATTTAAATCCAAGGAGACATTGCTCTTGGTCAAATTTGAAACTAGGACCTCAGCCCTCTCCTCCCCTGTCCCCCCTAGTCCTCCTGAGCCATATAAGTAATCTGACCAAGGGCAATGTCTGCATGGAGTTAAGTAAGAGTGATTCTTTTCAAACACAAGGAGCACATACAAACTCCACGCAGATGTTGTCAGATTTGAACCAAAGACCTCAGCACCGCAAGGTAACAGTGCTAACCACTGAGTCACAGGAGAAGAACAGCCACCACCAAAGATTCATAGCAAACCCATCAATCTTTTCAAAAGTTTGCTCTTAGATAAGAGGTAATCAGCAGAATTTGTGCAGTGGATGGAGCTAAAAAGACTGACAGGGATGAAACCTCGCGAGTCAGAGACCAAAGTGGTTTCCATTTCACACATAAAAGCCCAATGTCCATGTGTGGATTTTAATTATAAAATCCGAGCATTTCTCCCGCGTGAGAGATCTGCAGCTCCAGAAGCCCATAGGGATGCATGAGCATCCGCAGGGCAAATAAATGCACGCGGATGTGATTTTTTCGCAGCATGCTCCATTTTCCTGTGGATCTCCCCCCACGGATGGCTACCGCAGCTTCCATTGAAGTGAATGGAAGCCATCCTGACCCGCGGCACACCTGTAGCTGTCATTGTGCTGTGCTGTGGATCCGCGGGAGAGCAGATTTTTTTAAAAATGTGCATGGCGCATGCGCACGGCACGCTGCTGGCAAGCCGAACACATCTGCCAGGCAGAAGAAAGAAGATCCGTCTGCGACAAAGGGGAGACCCGCAGTGTCCAGACAGGTGAGTATAATGACATTTTTGGCCTCATGGCTGCGGGCCGGGTGGAAACTGCTACGGGATTCCACCGTGCGTGCCTGTGGACATGAGGCCTAAAGTTTATGTTTCTGACCAGGTTTCTGTTTCAATATCATTTTTTCACATGTGAAACGGAAACCTGCGAAGGAGAGCAGGAGCACAGCTGAAACTGAAGACCCTTAGGATGAAAGCACATTAAGCCTAAGTACGATGTTTTGAATATACATTAAACATATCCATAAGGTTCCTCTATTGACTAGAGATGAGCGAACGTACTCGTCCGAGCTTGATATTCGTGCGAATATTAGGGTGTTCAGGATGCTCGTTACTCGTAACGAGCACCACGCGGTGTTCTGGTTACTTTCAGTTTCCTCTCTGAGACGTTAGCGCGCTTTTCTGGCCAATTGAAAGACAGGGAAGGCATTACAACTTCCCCCTGTGACGTTCAAGCCCTATACCACCCCCCTGCTGTGAGTGGCTGGGGCGATCAGATGTCACCCGAGTATAAAAGTCGGCCCCTCCCGCGGCTCGGCTCAGATGCCGTGTGAGTTAGTGAGGGAAAGTGCTGTTCTATTGGAGTTGCTGTAGGGAGAGTGTTTGTAGTGAGTGTAGGCTTCAAGAACCCCAACGGTCCTTCTTAGGGCCACATCTACGTGTGTGCAGGCTGCTGTTAGCAGTGGAAAATTTTTATTTTTTTTTCTCAAAATCGGCAGTGCAGAGCATTGCACCCGGTATTAGGGACAGAAGTGGTGCTTAGGCAGGGAGAGTGTTAGGAGTGAGTGTAGCCTTCAAGAACCTCAACGGTCCTTTCTAGGGCCAAATTTAACCATGTGCAGTACTGTGCTGGCTGCTGTTAGCAGTGTTGCATTTTTTTTTTTTTTCTAAAAATCGTCTGTGCAGAGCATTGCACCCTCCATTGATACTACAGGGACAGAATTGTGTAGGCAGGGCCACAACACAGTTATTGTTCATTGAATATACGCAGTGGGGCCTTCCCTTTGCAAAAAAGCGAAAAAATTATATTTGGCCTGCCTGTGTCAGTCCTAAGGTCTCCGTGTACGTGTGTGCTGCGTGGAGAACGTACAAAAATCAGACGCAACCAGCTACGGTTTACTGCAGGCTTGCGCCATTGTCTTTCCTGACTGTCAAATACCTGCTTTGCCAGAGTTAATAACTCTGCTACACTAAAGTTGTGTGACACTTTTTTAGGGCCACACCACAGTTATTAAACGTATTGTTCATTGAATATACGCAGTGGGGTCTTCCCTTTGCAAAAAAGCGAACAAATTATATTTGGCCTGCAGGCTTGCGCCAATTTATTTCCTGCCTGGGAAATCAAATCACTGGTAATACAGCATGCTGAGGGGTAGGGGTAGGCCTAGAGGACGTGGACGCGGCCGAGGACGCGGAGGGCCAAGTGAGGGTGTGGGCACAGGCCGAGCTCCTGATCCAGGTGTGTCGCAGCCGACTGCTGCGCGATTAGGAGAGAGGCACGTTTCTGGCGTCCCCACATTCATCGCCCCCTTTAATGGGTCCACGCGGGAGACCTTTATTAGAAAATGAGCAGTGTGAGCAGATCCTGTCCTGGATGGCAGAAAGTGCTTCGAGCAAGCTATCATCCACCCAGAGTTCTGCGCCGTCCAGTGCTGCAAATCCGAATCCTCTGTCTGCTGCTCCTCCTTCCTCCCAGCCTCCTCACTCCACTACAATGACACATGCTCAGGAGCGGGAACACTCCCAGGAACTTTTCTCGGGCCCCTGCTCAGATTGGGCAGCAGTGGTTCCTCTACCACCAGAGGAGTTTATCGTCACTGATGCCCAACCATTGGAAAGTTCCCGGGGTCCGGGGGATGAGGCTGGGGACTTCCGCCAACTGTCTCAAGACCTTTCAGTGGGTGAGGAGGACGATGACGATGAGACACAGTTGTCTTGCAGTGAGGTAGTAGTAAGGGCAGTAAGTCCGAGGGAGCAGCGCACAGAGGATTCGGAGGAAGAGCAGCAGGACGATGAGGTGACTGACCCCACCTGGTGTGCAACGCCTACACAGGACAGGTCTTCAGAGGGGGAGGCACGGGCAGCAGCAGGGCAGGTTGCAAGAGGCAGTGCGGTGGCCAGGGGCAGAGGCAGGGCCAGACCGAATAATCCACCAAGTGTTTCCCAAAGCGCCCCCTCGCGCCATGCCACCCTGCAGAGGCCGAGGTGCTCTAAGGTCTGGCAGTTTTTCACAGAGACGCCTGACGACCGACGAACAGTGGTGCGCAACCTTTGTCGCGCCAAGATCAGCCGGGGAGCCACCACCAACAGCCTGACCACCACCAGCATGCGCAGACATATGATGGCCAAGCACCCCACAAGGTGGGACGAAGGCCGTTCACCACCTCCGGTTTGCACCGCTGCCTCTCCCCCTGTGCCCCAACCTGCCACTGAGATACAACCACCCTCTCAGGACACAGGCACGACCGTCTCATGGCCTGCACCCACACCCTCACCTCCGCTCTCCTCGGCCCAATCCAGCAATGTCTCGCACCGCACCGTCCAGCCGTCGCTAGCGCAAGTGTTGGAGCGCAAGCGCAAGTACGCCGCCACACACACCCGCACGCTCAATCGTTAACCGTCCACATAGCCAAATTTATCAGCCTTGAGATGCTGCCGTATAGGGTTGTGGAAACGGAGTCCTTCAAAGCTATGATGGCGGCGGCGGCCCCGCGCTACTCAGTTCCCAGTCGCCACTACTTTTCCCGATGTGCCGTCCCAGCCCTGCACGACCACGTCTCCCGCAACATTGTACGCGCCCTCACCAATGCGGTTAGTGGCAAGGTCCACTTAACTACGGACACGTGGACAAGCACAGGCGGGCAGGGCCACTACATCTCCCTGACGGCACATTGGGTGAATTTAGTGGAGGCTGGGACAGAGTCAGAGCCTGGGACCGCTCACGTCCTACCCACCCCCAGAATTGCGGGCCCCAGCTCGGTGGTGGTATGTTCGGCGGTGTATGCTTCTTCCACTAAAGCACCCTCCTCCTCCTCCTCCTCCTCCTCAACCTCTGTCTCGCAATCTAGATGTGTCAGCAGCAGCAGGAAAAAGTGCAGCTGCTCCAGCAGGAGAGAGAAAAGAAGCCCGCAGGGCTTCGTGATTTTCCCACAGCCGGGAGAGAGAGCGGAGCTATGGGGGATTAACCCATAGCAGGGAGAGACGGAGCGGGGCTATGGGTTAATTTACCCATAGCTCCGCTCTTTCTTTCTGCTATGGGGAAATCCCTCAAAGCTCTGCTCTTTCTCTCTGCTATGGGGAAATCCCCCATAGCTCCGCGCTCTCTCCCTATAGGGCAGTGATGGCGAACCTTTTAGAGACCGAGTGCCCAAACGGCAACCTAAAACCCACCTATTTATCGCAAAGTGCCAACACGTCAGGGGGCGGGGCTTATCACGACGTATGATTTTACCCCCGTCGTTCTAAAAAGGACAGGGCCGCATCTAAATAGACAGCATGCAGATTTCGACTCCTATTTGGACGCGAAAATACTGCAGGATGTCCTCAGCGGAAATTTCTGTGGAAAATTCTGTAGCATTTCCGCATCCAAAAAGCAGTCAAAATTTGCACCCTGTCTGTTTTGAATAGCCCTGCCCATTTCCGCCACATGTAAACATACCCCAGCGGTAATAGTGACCCCCCCCAGCAGCCTCAGCGGTAAGTGACACCCCCCCCAGTAGCCCCAGCGGTACTAGTGACCCCGACATCACAGCGGCCCCAGCAGTAATAGTGACCCCCCACAGCGATAATAGTGACCCCGACCACACAGAAGCCCCAACGGTAATAGTGACCCCCACCCCCCAGCAGTAATAGTGACGCACCCCCAGCAGCCCCAGGGTTAATAGTGACCCCCACCCCACAGCGGCCCCAGCGGTAATAGTGACCGCCCCCACAGCGATAATAGTGACCCCACCACACAGCAGCCCCAGCGGTAATAGTGACGCACCCCCAGCGATAATAGTGACCCCCACCCAGCAGTAATAGTGACCCCCACCCCACAGCGGCCCCAGCGGTAATAGTGTGCCCCACCCCACAGCAATAAGTGACCCCCAGCGGCCCCCAGTGCATTAGTAACACCCCCCAGCAGCCCCCAGTGCATTAGGAACACCCCCAGCGGCCCCCCAGTGCAATGGTGACACCCCCCAGCGGCCCCCCAGTGCAATAGTGACACCCCCAGCGCAACAATGACACCCCCAGCGGCCCCCCAGTGCAATAGTGACACCCCCCAGTGCAACAATGACGCCCCCAGTGCAGTAGTGACACCCCCCCAGCGGCCCCCCAGTCCAATAGTGACACCCCCAGCGGCCCCCCCAGTGCAATAGTGATACCCCCCAGTGCAATAGTGACACCCCCCAGCGGACCCCCAGTGCAATAATGACACCCCCCAGTGGGCCCCCCGTGCAGTAGTGACACCCCACAGTGCCCCTCCCAAGACCCACATACTTACTCCCTCCTCCTGGAAGCTGATGCTCCTCTTCTGGTCAGCGATGGTCCCAGCACGCATATTAACTTTTTCTTCCCCACTTCTGCCTCAATAGGTAATTCCCAGCAACCTGATTGGTTGTTTGGCAAATCAGCCAACCCAAACAACCATTCAGGTTGCTGGGAATTGCTGATTGCTGCAGAAGTGGGGAAGAAAGTGTAAATATGCTCCCGGCACACACTCTGACACACATGCTGCTGGACGCCTCCCCCCTCCCGGCGGAACCAAGTAGTAGGAGACATCGGGGCAGGGGGAGGGGGATTCCAGCTGCATACTGAAGTCAGTGTGTGCTGGGATCAGCGCGGCTAGCAGTGCCGTTTGTGAATGTCGGCAGGGGAGCCGCGGCCCCTGCTGGTATTTACAAGTGGTGAGCGGCTGATGGGGCGCGTGCCAGCAGGGAGGGCTCTGCGTGCCGCCTCTGGCACGCGTGCCATAGGTTCGCCACCACTGCTATAGGGGATTAATCCGTAATCCCATTCTCTCTCTCCCTGCTCTGGGGACCCTCCGAGGGATATCTCCATAGCACAGAAAGAGTGGGTGTGGCTACAAAGAGTGAGCAGGGCTATAGGGCTTCTCACAGAGATTCCCTATAGCAAATATAGAGAGGGCAGGGCTAGAGGGGCGTTACTAAAGGGTGAATCCCTCTAGCCCTGCCGCCTCCTCTCACACTCTCGGGGAAAGCCCTGTAACCCCGTCCCCTCTCTCTATTGGCTATAGGGAAATCCCTTGTGGAGAGAGGTGGAGGGAGTGCCCTACTGCCCCTCCGCTGCTGGGAAATTGCCTAGCAGTGGGGCTGGAGGAATACTCCGCTGCTTACAGCAGGACATTTAAAACTTATACATATATAGTATGTAATTTATGCAGGTGAATATACAGAGTACTAAGAATCACACTCCTCTCCCAGCAGGCAGAGATGGTATAGGCTCATGTGAAGTTGTTATGTAAAAATATCACATTACGAGTGAATGCGCACGGGCGGAAATTCCGCAGCGAGACTTCCTGCAGAATTTCCGCCCGCGCACCCTGCCATAGGATTGCATTGGTCTCTGCAATCCTATGCAGACAGCCGCGATTTGACCGTGTGAAAACTCGCGCGGTAAACAAATCCTCGCAGAGGTCCACACAGAAACATCACCACTGACACGCTGGCTCTGCTCTGTGCATGTGGGGCTGTGCGCCAGCCGGCACATTGCAGAGCAGAGAGAAGACGCTGGAGGAGGTGAGCCGCAGGTCACTGCAAGGGAACGGGTCACACCTCATGACCCGGCTGTCTGCATTCACCCTACAGAAGAGATGAGTTCCCAAACAATAAGAAGTAATGCAACAAAAAAGGAAGGCATCTAGCATATCATATAAACGGATACATGTGTATGCAAGAGATATCCAATGCTATCACAATCATGTTACCAATGATGACGATAATACAACAAGCATATTAAATACTACATATTCACATGTACAGGACAATAATAGGAACATGAACATAACAATGGTGCCAACCTTAAAGCCTGCACCCCAGTTATAACAAGCTAAATGTCTTCCTTTTTTGATACATTATTTCTTTTTATTTGGGAACTTATCTCTTCTGCAATGTGATATTTTTATATAATTCTATTTAATAAATTTTTAAAAATTCCTTTTATTGAGGCTTTTGTGTGCTGACCTCTTTTTTTGTCTATCCATTGTGCAGCTGAGCATGTGTTTATGGTTGTAATGTATGCAACTTTGATTTACTGTATTTCTTGTGATATTGTGTTGATTGATAGCACAGAATGGTAGTGCCTGATAAGCATCAGAAAGGAGGCTGCACGGCATGGAAGTGACTGCAATGTACATGGAAGACATTCAGAGTCTGACAGGCAATATGGTGAGGCATGCAGGGATGGAAATAATAATCTTTATTTATATAGCGCCAACATATTCCGAATAATTAGTTCCCACCAGAGTGGCCCTTTAAAATGTAAAAACTGTAAAATGAACATGTGATAAGCTTGTCTATATGGTAAATGCTACCCGGAACATGACTTGCATTAAGGCACGCATCCTGCAGCCTTGTATCTTTGTGTCATACACAACAGATGTGACTTTGACCCTCAGTAGATCATTCACATCAGAACTATTAAACTATCTTAATATTATTTCCACCACATTGCAGGTCAGACCGTTACGTATAACTATACTGGGTAAATGAATGCTTTCCTGTAAAGCAGAATGCAGCAGAACATGGCTGTGACCTTCCAGTTGTATAATGGATTAAACTATTTATCACACAAAGTATAGGACACAATTTTCTTAGCATTGCTGAACATAATGTAAATCCATTGGATGGAAGGCAATGCCCAGTCTTTTGATTCTAGATGACCTGGCTTTTGATTTAAGAACAAAGTGTAGAATAGGTAGGCAAGCGAAAACCTCTGGAGTTAACATACCTGAAAAATTCTGTTCAGATTATTTTTATCTACTATCAGCTGAATGCACAAAACCATGTGTAGTGAATCTACAGGCAGTGCAGGGGATTCCGATGTGCACAGGCACATTTAAATCTCTGATAATGTCCACTTCATCTGGAAGTATACATTTGTAATCCCTATACAATAAATATTTGTTGATGCAGCAAGAAAAAGAGATTTAGTGGTGTCCTGCTACATACGCTAGACCGTTATTATGGTGAAAAACTGAGAATGTTAATTATTTTTACTCTATGCATGGATAAAAAAAGATATTTCATATTATTTATATGCAATTATGCTATAAAACCTATTTGAAGATATCTTAAAAAAAGCCTTATTTGATGTTTCTAGTCTTTTTAATTCCAGACTGACGTTGACACATGTACTAATTTAACATAAACCTGGAAGAACCACAGAGAGAAGAGAAGGAGGGCTATGCATTTAGATGTACCGAGGATGACCGGCACTAAATTTTAGCTCTATTGCCGCTCAATGGTTAGCTCACCCAAGCACCATGGTCTTTTCAAACAGCTGATTGGCGGGGGTGTCCGTAGTCAGATCTCCATCTGGCATTAATCAATGCCATCTGACATTAACGACCTATCCTGAGGATAGATTAACAATATTTCTTACTGCCGGGATCCGTGTGTACACGGGCCAACAATCATGCATAATCACTTAGTTGAGTGATTATTTGGGTGACCTTTACATAATTTTAAGAGCAGTGGACTCTTAGGGTACACATGGTGGTGTCCCAACTCTCCCACCACAGGTAATGATGGGGGAAGGAAAGATTAGTCATGTTGGATTTCAACATGGACGATTCTATGCTCTCATAGGAGACAAGACACGGTCAGAACCATCTGCCAGTGGCTTTTTTAATGTACTAAACATGGACAAAATCTGGAAAAGTAGGGATATTGGTATAGCAACTAAACACAGGGTAGTATAAACCACCGTTTTCCCCATAGCCATGTATGGATGGGAAAGCTGGACTGCAAAAAAGTTGATAGAAGGTGGATTGATGCATTGGAGCTGCAGTGCTGGCAAAAGCTGCTCCGTATATCCTGGATGGGGAGAGCAACAAACAGAGAAGTCCTGAATCATATAAGGGCAAGATGACCGGACTCAGACTCACATATTTTGGCTATGTAATGCGCGCAAAGCCGCTAGAAAAATCTATAATGCTTGGACAGATCAGGGGCAAAAGAAGACCTGGGCACCAAAGGATACGATGGCTGATAGTGTCAAAGCTGATACTGTCATTGAAATATTTGGACAATGTCATGGTTTTCACATTTTAGCCTTTATACACCACCACAATGGATTTAAAACAGAACTAATTTAGCATAAAATCACATGAATATGTGACCAAAGACTAGACTTTCAGCTTTTATTCAAGGAGTTTTACAAAAATATTATATTAGCGATGAGAAATTACAGGTGGACGCAGAAGACAAGTGGGGACACCCTGCTTGTCTTCTGCATCCTCCGCTCGCAGCGCAAGTTGATCAATCATCTTGCGCTGTAAATGACATGATTATCGCTCAAAAGTCACTCAACAGACATCTTTTGAGCGATAATAGTTGTGTCTAAATGGGCTTTAACTTGTTACTTCTTTATCTTATAACAACTTAGGCTATGAACTATTGTCGACCTATTCTTAGGACAGGCCATCAATAGTAAATTGTAATGGGTCCACTATCTGGGAGCCCGCTTATCAGCTGTTTGCCAGGCCAATGTGCACTGAACTGATTTCTGCAAGTAGCAGTCAGCTCCATTCTTACTGCAGTGGCCAGGCTTAGTATTGCAGGCAAACTTCTCATTCATACCAGTGGGAACCAATCCTGGCTACTGCAGTGAGAATGGAGCACACTAGACTAGAGACCAGCTGATCGGTGGGGATCCTAGGTGGCAGACCCTGACTGATCTACTATTGCGGCTAGGCCATCAGTAGTTTATAACTGGACAACACCTTTAATTCGTTCCTTGGATGTTTTGTTTTTGAGACCTTCCATTATTTTTGTAGCCTGTCTTTGAGCTCATTGTATTTTATTAAAGTCTTTCTCTAGATGAGGTCTCCAGAACTGAACACAGTATTCCAGATATGGTCTTATCAGAGCTCTATTCAGCATGATCACAATTTCCCTCTTTGAAATGGTTACACCTCTAGCTATGCAGACAAGCATTCAATTTGCTTTTCCTAGTGCCTTACCACACTTTTGACACTTTTTGAAATCATATGTTACCATTTAGGTCTGCGTAAGTTTTTTTTTAAAGTTTTTTATATAAGATGCATTGCAGCAATCCAGAAATTAGGTTGTGAAAATAAGATAGCCTTATATGTTTAACTGAAAAGCAACAAAAATCTATAACGTTTTGCACACCAAAGCATGATATGCATTTATTATTATTGCTCAGTTCTCGATTAGAATTAAAGGTGGTTATTTGGCTTCCAAAATTTGATGACCTATCATCAGGATAGACAATCATTTTCCAATCGGCTGGAGTCATCTGCTGATTGAAGAGGCTGCGGTGACATGCGAGCAGTAAGTTGTCTTCAATACCTACATGTGTGTACAATAGTCAGTGGCCGCTCAGAATACTGCAGCATTGTCCCATTGAAGTTAATTGGACAATTCTGCAGAACCTAAATATTCAGTTTCTCTGTAGTGCCACTACAGAGGAAATGAAGCATTACACAGTGCCCATTGAAATCAATGGGCAGTTGGTGTAATGCGGAACAGGAGAGGACCTCCAGAATGAGAGATGCTGTTTGTAACTGTTCTCCACTCTTTACAAAAGATGAGGATCCTAGCCATGTAACACCATTTCCAAATTACAGTATATGAAAGTATGTTTTCAAAACTAGGCAAGCCTTTTAATGAGTCCCTGACCAATAATAAAAATGTAGATGGATTGGTAAAACATTTGGTAGGCTTTTTAGAACCAGACAAATGTCCTCCCCTAAGGAGAAGATGGCAGATACTTCTCCAGAGAAATGTCAGATGTAATAGTCCTGCCTCGAAAAGTCCTGTGGCTACCCCAATTCTTCAACTGGCCATATATACATTAGACTCATATACACAAGACGTCTTATCTCTGATGCTCACTGAATATTCCAAATATTACTGAGCAGAAATGCAATACTCCTCAAGTGGATTAAATTTAAACTATTACTCACTTATGAAGACATTTATAAACTGAGTACATCATGATCTCTTCAGTGCGCCTAGCAGTGCATGTAATCCTAGGAATCTGTCTGACAAATAACATAATTGTATATCATCAGTCACAGGTAGGTTGAGGACATTATAGTTAAGCAAAAACACTGACCTAATTCACTTCCTTTGGAAGATATTTGTCTGTTTCACACTTTTGCACAAACTTTTTGACTGTTTTTCTCTGGGGCTCAGCTACTTCATTTGCATATAAAAATATGTGCATAATTAAACGTGAATAACATAATTAATAGAACGATGTTTCAGCAATGGAACTATGAGTGTGGTTTGCTGCTGTATGTAGCAGAATGGAGCATAAATAAGAGTGAAACATATTTTCTATTCAGATTTTCTAGGAACATATTCCAGAACCGCTTTATTTATTGTATGTGAATGTATCCCAAATGCAGAACTGGATTTGGAAAATAAAACTATTTTATGCAATATTGTGTGACCACATTGGCCTAATTTCCAAAATGAGCTTCTGACTCACAAGCAGCATCAAAGAAGGATTGCACTGTTTTATAGCTGCAATCCTTTGACTTTTCTGACTCCAGGTGAAGCTTTGGACCAGATCCACAGCTGCAGACTTGTGTCAAACTTCCACTTATATGGTTCTTATGCCCTTGTTACACAACACTGTCAGATAAGCACACTACTATGCTTTTTAAGTGTAACAGAGACAATAAAATAAAACGCCTATTATTCTGTTTTTTACACAGTCCGATTACTAACCAACACTATATGTGATAGAGAGCTATAGGCCACCTGCAGACGGCCGGGTCCGATCCCCTGCGAGAAGTCTTGCAGCAGGATCCGACCGCGCCCCTGTAGGGACCAGTGCGACGCTCACCTTCTCCTGTGGCTCCGCTCTGTGATGTCGGGGCGCCGGGAGTGACAGAAATAGAGCATGCCGCGATTTGTTTTCTGTGTGCATTTTCACCCAGGCAAATCGCGGCCGTCTGCATAGGATTGCATATTGTAATGCAATCCTATGCAGGCGGGCAGGGACGGAAATTCTGCAGGAAATCCCGCCGCAGAATTTCTGCCCGTGTACAGGGGGCCATACATTTACATATAAAATATTAGTGACATTCATTATTCTTTGTGACCTTAAAGGTGTGGATTTCAGAATCTAAACTGCACAATTTTGATACTACTAAGCACTGATTATCAACTCTATACCATATTTTTCGATTTATAAGACACATATGATGATAAGACACACCTATATTTTGGAGGAGGGAAATAGGAAAAAAATATTTTGAACTCAAACCAGGCAGGGATGGAGGAATAAAAAGCAGTAGTACCACCTCAGAATAAAGTATATACCACTAGGTCAACCTGCTGTTCAGGATCCAGGAAAGCTGAATGTAAATGTAATGGTGATCTTATTACTTGTGACACAGCTTTTCAGGAGCCGTGAATGCCATGTTTGACTAGTTATAGCAGTGCATGTGGTATACATGCTTGCATAACTCTGCAGTTGGCATTCAGCATCCTGGAAGAGCTGAATGGCAATGTAATTATGATTCCATTAGTTGTCACACAACTTTTCAGGAACCTTGCATGGCATATCTCATTATAGTAAGGTATCAGGTATACATTTGTGTACAACTAGGCACCAATCAGCTGTTCGTATGAGCTGTTCTGCTCTCCTGTTATGCCTGCTACAGTGCTTTCACTAAAGTAAGACTTACCCTTAAAATAAGCTACCCTGATTTTTGAGGGGGTGGGAGGTGCTTGAAATATATGCCATAACCCAAAAATAATTCCTAGCTACACTACATGGGGGAAAAAAGCAATACTTATCTAGCAGGTGCCGTACGGGTCTCTCCCGCTGGTCTCCACAGTTTAGGCAGGCTTCCTTGCAGTTCTCAGTGCCTCCAGCAAACAATTGCTCCGATTGGTTCTCAATAGAGATGAGCGAGCATACTCGTCCGAGCTTGATGCTCGTTCGAGTATTGTGGTGCTCGAGATGCTCGTTACTCGAGATGAGCACCACGCGGTACTCGTCTCGATTAAACGAGCACTGACCATTGAATTCAATGGAGTCGGCAATACAGCCGGCTCCATTGAAAGCAATGGCCTGCCGGCGAGCGCGGGATGAATTGTCGGGAAGGGCTTAAATATATAAGCCCTTCCCTGCAATTCATCCAGAAATGTGTAAAAAAAAAAATATATATATACTCACCTTGTCCCGGCAGAACGATGTTAGCCCATTGAATTCAATGGAGCCGGCAATACAGCCGGCTCCATTAAAAGCAATGGGCTGCCGGCGATCGCGGGATGAATTGTCGGGAAGGGGTTAAATATATAAGCCCTTCCCGACAATTTATCCCGCGCTCGCCGGCAGGCCATTGCTTTCAATGGAGCCGGCTGTATTGCCGGCTCCATTGAATTCAATGGTCAGTGCTCGTTTAATCGAGACGAGTACCGCGTGGTGCTCGTCTCGAGTACCGAGCATCTCGAGCACCCTAATACTCGAACGAACATCAAGCTCGGACGAGTATGCTCGCTCATCTCTATTGAGAACCAATCGGAGCAATTGTTTGCTGGTTTTCATTTGTGAAAACCTGGGAAATTCAAGAAAGTGATGGGAACGACACAGCCTCTGATTGGCTCAGCAGGACCAATCAGATGAGAGGCAGCAGTCACTCACCCATTCATAAATTCATGAATGTGTGTGTGATTGGAATGGGTGGGACCAATCAGAGGCAGCTCATTCAGCAGGCGGGGATTTTAAATCCCCGGCTGCTGAATACTACTCACAGCTGTTCAGAGCAGTTCAGGAGGACTGCCGCTGGCCGCGCTGAACTCCGTCTGCCGGGACCAGGTGAGTATATATATATTTTTTATTTTTACACATTTCTGGATGAATTGCAGGGAAGGGCTTATATATTTAACCCCTTCCCGACAATTCATCCCGCGATCGCCGGCAGCCCATTGCTTTCAATGGAGCCAGCTGTATTGCCGGCTCCATTGAATTCAATGGGCTAACATCGTTCTGCCGGGGCAAGGTGAGTATATTTTTTAAAATTTTTTACACATTTCTGGATGAATTGCAGGGAAGGGCTTATATATTTAACCCCTTCCTGACAATTCATCCCGCGATCGCCGGCAGCCCATTGCTTTCAATGGAGCCAGCTGTATTGCCAGCTCCATTGAATTCAATGGGCTAACATTGTTCTTCTCTGCCAAAGCGGTGCTCGAGTGCAAAAACACCCGAACCGAGTACGCTCGCTCATATCTAGTCAACACCTATTTGGTTAGCACGTTGAAAAATCAGCAAATGGACAGAAACTCCAAAATAAAGAGAAGAAAATTCCTACAATCACTTGCACAAGAATTATTGCTCCCGAAGCAGTCTGAAGATACACTGACCCTAGAGTGACGAGTAAAGTCAATGATAATTCCGTGTGGCTTTGTTAAAGAAACTCGAAATGTCCTTGCATTAACACAGAGAGACAAACAAGATCCAGAAGCTGTAAGAAATGTCAGAAAGGATGCTAACTCTCTAAGTCACTTACATACACAAGAGAATGGTTATGCGAAACCTTGACTGGTTAGTTACAACTTTGACTTATATGTTAGCTACATAAAATGAAGAATAAAATAAATTGAAAAGGACAGTGTCATATTGTAAAAGGTGTGTGAGCGGTGATGAAAATCATTTAATAAAACTAAATTACAAGATTAATAAAACAATATAAACTCAATCATGTAACTGAGAAAACAATTACAATAATAGCTTACTGCAGGGTCCTTGGTCTAAACCAAACAGAGATGTGCCGAACAGTGCAGGAAGTTCACCTTTGTCATAAATATACAGTCTATATCTCAAAGTCCTTGGTAAAATATCTAAATGTAGAGGTCTACTTTTAGCTGTATTGGGTAGATGTAACAGTCAGTTGGGGAAAATGCCAAGCTTTCTTTATAACACATTATAAGCTGCATACTCACCGATTAATGCTATAGCTTTGGCCGTTATAAGGTCTGCAACTCACTGGCTGAGAATCTCAGAACAAGAACCTCTTAGGGTTCCTTCACACTGGCATATTTGCATGTATAAAATTTGCTCGCGCAATACACAGATAATAGAACTTATTGATTTTAATGGGATCGTTCTCATTTTCTTTTATTGCGTGCATTGAAAAAAAACGCAGCATGTTCTGCACAAAATGCAGAAGTCTATGGGGGAGGGGGGTGCACAAAATGCAGATTTGGTTAATCTTGCCTCTAGAGAAAATGGAATAAAAAGCGATCAAAATGTTATATGTTCCCAAAAATAGGACGGATGAAGACTAGAGTTCATCCTGCAAAAAAACAGCTCTTAGGGCTTAGTCACACGGGCGTGTCGGCGCCCGTGTTACTGCAAAAAAAGACAGCTTCATTGCAGATGCGGGCGAATCTCCACAGCGCAGAAGAAAGATCATGTGACCGGCTCCGTTGCCGGTCATGTGTTCTTTCTTCCGGCGCTGCAGAGAGATGTCCGTCTTTTGTGTGCCGATGCGCCCGTGTGACTAAGCCGTGATATGAGTTGAGCTACGTTGATGGAAAAGTAAAAACATTATGGTTCTTAGAATTCGGGGACACAAAAGTAATTTTTTTAAAAAGTAGTTTTAGTATACAAAAAAGCATAACATGAAAAAGCGGTATAAACTTGGTATCGCCATAATGGTGACTCAGAGAATAATGTTATCAGATTATTTGCTTTACATGCTTACTTCCATAAAAATGAAATCCAAAAAACAATGGTGACTTTTTTTAACCCAATGCCCTCCCCCTAAAAAATTTATGAAAGTTATACAATAAATGATATGGGCCTAAAATGAGCTTGACAATAAGAAGTTAATCTTGTCAATTTGTTTAATTGCCTGATTTTATCACCATCGTCTTTTACATGTTTGTCATGTTCTTATGACACTGTTAGAGATGAGCGAGCATACTCGCTAAAGGCAATTACTCGAGCGAGCATTGCCCTTAGCAAGTACCTGCCCGCTCGAGAGAAAAGTTTCAGGTGCTGGCGCGGGGAAGCAGTGAGTAGCGGCAGTCAGCAGGGGGGAGGGGGGAGAGAGAGATCTCCCCTCCGTCCCTCAGCGCTCTCCCCGCAGCTCCCTGCCCGCCGCCGGCACCCGAACCTTTTGTCTCGAGCGGGCAGGTACTTGCTAAGGGCAATGCTCGCTCGAGTAATTGTCCTTAGCGAGTATGCTCGCTCATCACTAGACACTGTCCTTTTTATTTATTTCATTCTTCATTTTATCTAGTTAATAAGTCTAAGTTAACCTGTCTAGATGTTCAGGTATTCATTCTTTCGTATGTAGGTGACCTAGAGGGCCCGTATCTTTTCTGGCATTTCCTTCTGCTATTTTACTACACGGCTACTGTAGTTTTGCCAGTTGCCCCCAGTCCCCATACCATTAGTTCTGCACGGAGTTTCGGTGCTAGATACCCCGTATCTATTAAAATGCAGAAGCTCCCCAAGAAATACAGCAGGAGCCAACAAGCAGGCAAGGAAGAAGATGAAGCCTCTATGAATAGAAGAAGGACGTAAAAAACAAACAAGCATGCAACAAATGCAAAATGTATGCATGCAAATCCCACTAATAAAACATGCATGACCTTATGGCCAAAGAAAGAGATTAAGATGGTGTTTCTTTCTATCAGAGTAAACATTTTAAGGACATGTAAGAATGCAAATTTTTAAAATAAAATAATCTGTAATTTTATATTACATTAAACGAGTTCTTAAAACTGTTTTTTTTTCAAGTAGGGTCAAAAATGACCCCATAGGGAATACTACATTACAATATTCCGCAGAGAGCGCTGAGGGTTAATCACATACAATATTTTTATGTTTTTTCTTGTGGGACAGTCGTGGTAAGTCCAAATCCTATATAATTAATAATGTCAAAGAAGGCATGTGGGAACAAAATGTAAGCCTGTGCTGCTTGAGTAATCGGTTATTGGAGAATAGTTGGCGAGAGAGACATTATGATAATCTTATCTCCAACACATGAACACTAGATGAGATGCTTACTACTCTCTAGTCAAATGAATGTGCTAATGACAGTGAGTAGTAAATGTGTACTGAAAATGCAGAACTCTGTACAGCTACCCTTGACACTTATAGGCATAGCATATCGACGCAACCAAGAACTAATTACACTTTAAACTTTTGCTACGCAGACATGATAATTGGCTGCTATGATTTGCTATATCACACCAACAACATATAACTCAAGATTCCCACGTTTTGCTTTTCAAGCAAGGTATTACACTCCTCCCGCCTCGAAAGAATCCCCTTTGGTAGAAATACATTTGAAGTAGTAAAATTATGAGCATGAAAAGGGCTAAAGATTTAATTAGCTCATGCTAACGAGAATTTGAAAATGCAAAGATTCGTTCATTCGTTCATCCTCCAAAATGAGGCACATAATTGCCGTATATCCATAGAGACAAAGTCACAGAAATTCAAAGAGTTCTATTCCAGCCCTATTTTTTGGCCACCTGTAGACACAAGGATACACGCAGTGACTAAGAGATTTTCAGATGATGCTTCTTTGGATAGGACTTTTAAATACCCATTCAGTCACACACTTGTCTAGAAAGTTATACACGACATTCAATAGGAAAACCCATATGGCAGGATGTAATTTATTTTAACAGAAAGTGTACATGCAGAAAACTAATAGATTGTTTATCTGTATTGACGTTTCCAACATTATTATTCCGTCTTCAGGTTCCATCATTTAGATGAAAAGCTGCACCTGCTAGTCTATGGCAGTCTGTTCTGAAATATCACTGATTCATGAATATAAAGATTTATGCAAAAATAAATAAAACTGAAGCTACACAAGAAGAGAGGAAAGATAGTTGGAATCAGCCGTTCTGAAAAAAATCCAGTGTGACATTCCACAGAAGGGAGATTAAACTAACATGTGCCAGTCAATATTAGTATACTATGACCCTTGATGTCTCCTAAGCAAAACTATTAAGTCCAACATTTTCTCCTGTAGGCACTTATCTGTAAGGATGGCTTACATGTCCGCTCAAGCAGATATTGAAACTGATTGGACAATAGGTAGATACTAGACAGAGGTCTGGGGGGCGACCTCTAGAAATGGGGGTAGAAAATCTTAATCTGCAACACAATGAAGCTCTCTTGAAACCCTATCATTTTCACTTCCCATGTGTCTGCTGTCTGGCGGAGAATAGATTTGAAAAGGAATGGTTAGTGCTGAAAATTGGATCAGAGCTAACATTCTCTCATTTTTATCAGCAGCTGCCAAAGGTCATCTGACATAATAGCTGATGAATTCAAACCCAGTGGATTTCATTTGCAATTTTCAATTTACTGAGGCCTCCAAGCCCAACAGTGATAAGAGCTTCCCCTATCGTGGCCTGTCACAAACATCAAGAAAACCGCACAAGCCCCCACAAGAAAGAAAGGAAAAGGCCGTGCATCATCACAGCTCCAGATAAGAAGGATCGGGAGAAAACGGTATCATGCAGGAAGGTGTAAGAGTGGCACGTGTGGTTCAATCTTTAAATGCCAACTGGAATGAAAGAACTATGAGGATGCAATCAACTACACTAACAGAATAACATCACTGTTTTGGCTGCTCGACAAGAGACATTTTTTTATGTCTCGCTATAAATCAGAAAATAGGCAATAGAAGTGGAAATAATAGTTTGACAGAAAAATGAATGGCGTGTAAGTAGTAATGATTGAGGCACATTTAAATAATCTGTCACTTTCTTTTATCAGGGTAATTTGGAGGGTATGACAAATTTTATACCATTTTAAAATATATTTTCTTCCCTAAGGTGTCGAGACCTGGAGAATAGGCTTCCACTGACTTGATGTATGTAAAATAAATAAATCACTCTCATTTCTTCACGCCTCTTATCCCCCTTACTAGAAACACTGTGTTTCACAGTCTATTTGCATTGTCACATGAATTATACATGTATGGCTTTCATCCTTCAGTTACAGTCCATATAGATAAACTGACCTATGGGGATAGGATAGGAGCAAATGCGACCCGTAATTAAACTGTCCGGACCTTAGACTGAGTGCGTGAGACTAAGCATTTGTGCTATAGAGGTCTGTCAGTAAAGTATGGAAACACAACCTTTCTTATTGTAAACGGTAGGAATGATATATAAAATTATTGACTCTACTCTATCCACTAATAAGCTACCTGGAATAACCTGCTTGAGAAAAAAAAAACGTAAAGATCTCCAATCCCCTCCTCCAATAATTTTGATAGCTAACAGTTCTATGATTATATGCAATTGCTTATTCTTACTTTTTACAATCCTCACGTTTAACAGAAAACATGATCACTGTGGTGTTACAATGGCTATTTACAATGTCAAGCTAATAGTCATGGGATATCAATATGTAAATTGGCGTTACCTCAGGTGATGGCTTGGGTATGCCCACACCTGTTTTGAGGTGTTGTCTTGTGGGAGAGGTTGAACACTGGCCAATGTTCTCATGGCAAGGTGATGTGAATTATTGGAGTTCGAATGAGGCATGATAGTGGGTGCCAGTAGAATGGAGCATTCCATTTCCGAAAGTGTGCGGGCATTTAACATTCCTCGAAACACAGTGTGAACAAGGAAGGCATTACAACCCACAGTGGACACTCATGGGTGCTTAATGATTGGAAGCGGTACATTTGTTTAGAATTATCCATGTGAACAGACAAGTGACTCCAGCAGAAATCAGATCCACATCCAATGCAGGACTCTGTACACGCATATTCCACAGGCCAGTGCTGTGTTCTTTAACTCCCATGGGTTATGGGAGTAAAAGACCCACTAGAGTGCCTCTGTCAACACCATGACACCAGACACTGTGCCACACCTGGGCTTGTGAGGCTACTAACTGGACCCTAGAAGAGTGGCAACATGTGGCATGGTCTGATGTTGACACAGAGCCAATGAAGCCATAGACCCTAGATGTCAACATGACACTGTGCAGGCTAGTGACGGTTTCATACTGATGTGGGGTGTGTTCTCTTGGCATGGATTGGGTCCACTGATCCACCTAAATACGTTATTGACTGGTTCCTCCTATGTTTTACTGCTGATAATGATTTGCAGCTCTTCCCGGATTTCTTGTACCCCCACAAGGATTGGATATTCCAGGAGAATAATGCACCATGCGATTGGCCTCAATTTGTCCACTGTGGGTGGCTATCCAGACAGTATGACTCAACATTTATAAAGCACTGTGGATTATGTTGGAGCTTTATAAATAAGAATTATTATTACTATCCCTCCAGATGTCATCCATCCACTTGTGGCATTGATGCTACGTCAAGTTGTTGCACTTTGCCGGGCTAGAGAAGGTCCTACACAATAGTAGTCCCTGTCCCATGACTTTTGGCATGTCAGTGTATATATACACTGCAGTTTGTGAATACGGTTTTACATTGGACATACAGATCTCCTCCAGAGTAACCACTTACTGCTGTGTTCCCCCTTAAAAGTTCATGCAGTATACCCCATACAGTAATCTGAGTAGTCTTTTGCTCTCCTTTAGTCTAGTCACAGAAATTCCCACAAAGTACAGTCACTGCAGCCATTCTCCAATCATAATGACTGCATTGTACCCCATGTCTCAACAGTAATAAAATGACAGCAGTGTCCACTGCTCTTCCTCTAGTATTGACAGCTATGCTTTGCCCCCTGTATTCACAGCAGTACCTTTTCCCATTGCCACCATTCTTCTCTCCTTTGCTTCCAAAGGTCACAGCAGTACTTACACTCGCGGATACAAACTGCGTATTCCGCGAGTGAAGGAAAAGTCACAGCATGCTCTATTTTGCTGTGCACTCCACGCAGACAGCCTCTACTGGAGTCAATGGAGGCCGTCCGACCTGCAGCTCATATGCAATTAACATTGCGTATGGGCTGTGGGTACCTGTGCCATTGCTAAGCAACGTCATGGGAAATACAAATATTGAAAGAAAATAAACTGCACTGCGCATGACTGATGGTGAGCCGACACAATAATCTGCATTACAGTAAATTCAGGTACGCAGGGTCGTCGGCCGGGCTCATAGCTGGAATCTGCTGTGAGCCTCTTGGATGCCGAATCCGGTCTGCCAGTGTGAGCCTGACTTCACAGTAGTGGCAGACGTGTTCCCTTTTACACTAAGGCTGGGTTCAAACGGGACGGATTCCTGGCGGAAATCTCGCGGTTTGGCCTCAGTGAAATTCTGGACAGAATTTCCGCGGCAAATCCGCCCTGTGTGAACCCAGCCTAACTATTTTTAATTAGCATAAAACAAAGCTTATTCCTTCCCATCTTGAATTCCATGCACTGTTTAGCGTAGGAACCCTCTGATAGAGGCTGCCTTGTCATTGCAGGTGAGCTCATACAATTTGATTACAATATGTGCTAAGAGCTTGAAATTTATAATCATACAGAGGCCGCAGCCAGACAAGCGATTTTTAGCGCATAAATAGGCGCACTTAAAAATTGGCTCTATTAGAACCAATGCTTTCCAATGAAAGCAGTCACATGTCCATTTTTCATGCTAAATAATCACATGTGTAAAAGATAGGACATGCGAGTACAAATGCACCCGGTTACACGATTTTTCTACATGCGATATGCGATTTTTTTTTTAGTGCGGCTATTCCGGTGAAAGCCAGAAAGCTAACGACCCATATTCTCCTTACCGTGAAAGTAATGATAGCTAGGGGGTGTAGATCATCCCAAACCCCTTCAAAACAACAAGTTATCGAACTAATTAGCAAGCGTTTGTCTTACGAAAAAGCCATAGCAATAAGGAACAATAAGCTATCGGCCTTTCAGAAAACATGGGAAAGTTGGCTTAAATATGTTAGTTCCTAATATAAAGATAAGGGTTATCAACCATAACTACTTAGGAAAAAGACACTTACAGAATCATCTTTACGTACTGATTAAAGGTTAGATCAGAGGCAAAGAGATCAGCTTCTCTACCGCCCCCCCATTAATTCCTCTACCATGTTCCTTTAATCCTAATTCCTCCCCCCACCCATTATTAATAATAATGTTAAAGAGTCGTTTTGAAGTTAAAGGTGAGAAAGGTTATGTTTATTTAAAATATGGAAATCAACAGCATATTAACAGGTCAGGTTGATTATGCGGATTAGAATATAATGGTAACATACATAATATCTATATATATAAAATAGGATGCATGTGTGTATGTGTATGTATGTATGTGTGTATGTGTGTATGTGCCACCATAAGGCTGCCTGCAGACGGCCGGGTCGAATTCTTGCAGCGGGATGCGGACCGGTTCCCCTGCACAGATCTGCGGCTCCCAGCATCTCCTTTGCTCTGTGATGTGCTGGCAGCCGCCCAGCCGGTGTGTGCGCAGAGTGGAGCCAGCGCATCACCAGTGACATTTCTGTGCAGGCCTCTGCGAGACCCGCACAGAAATAGAACATGCCGCGATCTGTTTTTTGTGTGTTTTCACGCGGACAAATCGTGGCTGTGTGCATAGAATTGTATTATCTAATGCAATCCTATGGCAGCGGGCACGGGCAGAAATTCTACGGGAAATCCCGCCGCAAAATTTCTGCCTGTGTGCAGGGGGCCTAACTCATTAACAACTGGAGCAAATTCAACCAACCTTGGTACATAAATAACTCATCCCATGGGGACAAATTTTGGGGGGGATAAGACAGACCCACTACCCCTGGGGGGAAGAGGGGTGAATGCCAGAATTGCACTTGAGCAGATGGTTTTTATTTCACAATCTTATCACACACAGACAACTCCTCCTCATCATACAGTAATCTGTTACACAGATGACCTCCTGCTCCTCAGATAATATCTTACACAGACAACCTCCTCCTCTGCTCCAACTACCACACAGCTTCCCACCAGCACTAAGCCACTGTGTACCACACAGAAATGAGCCCAGCACCCACTCTTATGAAAGCTGTCCAAAAGGAAATCTGAGCTGAGCTGTGATTGGTTACTATTGGCCACAAAAATTACAGGCGAAGTCGGTGAGTCTTGGATTATTAATTACACTAATATTACACAGACCTCCTTCTCCTCAGATAATATCTTACACAGACAACTTCCACCTTCTCAAATACTAATATATTACACAGACTACCTCCTCCTCATATATCAATATATTACACAGACAACCTCCTCTTCATGCAGTAAGATATTACATAGACAACCTCCTTATATACTAATATATTACACAGATGATCTCCTCCTCCTCATATACCAATATATTAAATCAGTACACACACACACATATATATTTAAATTGTCTAAAAATAAAATACATGGGCAACGCCGGGTAATCAGCTAGTATATAATATTTTTTAAAAACTGTATTGCATAGAACTGTTTTACTTCATTATATAATGAAAACACATTTAAAGTTTGTTCAAAATGTCCTTCAGAATAATAAAAATTCTTGAAACAAAAAAAAGCTAATTGTCCCCTCAAGCAATAAAATCAAATTTATAGTGATTGGATCATTGGTAGAGAGAAGATTGATGGGAACACGCCTGGGAGTCTATGTGGGTAAATAGATTAATGGGCACATTTCTAGTCAAGTAGCTAGTGTCCAGTGGTTCACTCATCTCTTCAGACTTCAGCTCTATTTGGTTCCCCAAATACTAGCAACATCACATTCTGAGATTCCAAGAAGTGTGATAAACACTGCCCTTTTTTTTTTAACATATGCCCCCAACAAACACTGCAAACCTACCGAATTCAAATAATATTACTGATTCATTTCCCTGAAATTGATAAACATCCCAGACCAAACCCAAGAATAAAGTACCCCAAATAAGTCGATTCCCAAAATAAATATATAACCCCAGACTGCATGAAAAAATACAGACCTCAGACCAGACCACAAAATAAATACAATCCTGAAAGCCCCTAAAATTCAGAATAAGACAGACCCCTATATAGATACCAGACGCCTGAATAAATACAGATCCCAGAATAAATACATACCTCAGACCAGACACCAGAATACAGACCCCTGAATAAATACTAACTACAAAACTAAAACAGAGTCCCCAAAACAGGCCACAAAATATACACAGATCCCAAAAGTAACTGCAAACCCCAGACTAGACCCTACACATAAACAAAGACACCTAAATAGGTATATACCACAGACTAGACCCAAGAACACGGACCCCTAAATAAATACTTACCTTGTAATACACACCACACATTGTACCCCAACATAAATACAGACCCCAAAAATGGCTACAGATACAATTCTCGGGCCCCTAAATAAATACCTTGTAAATAAATACAGAGCCTAAACCAGACCCCTAACAAAATGAATACCCCAGAATACATACATAAATACGTAACTCATATTAGACCCTAGAATACATACCCTTGAATAAATACGTAACCCACAATAAATGCAGAATTAGATTCAACTTTAAATTAAATAGGCCTCTAAATAACTTCCGACTCCCCAAATAAAAACAGACCCTATTCCAGACCCCCTAAATACTGACCCCTTCTAAACAAATACAGACCCTGGAGCAAACCACAAACATTTACATAGTGCTGCTTACATTCTCCTCTGTTGAACTTTGCAGCTCCCCGTACTGCCATCAGAATTTTCACAGATCTGGTCATGTGACCTTCAAAAATAACTGTTCTGCACAAATTTTGCTTTAAGTGATCATTGCACATCATGGTTTCATCGCGGCTTTTGCCATGATTTGCTTCTAAAATGCAGCAAAAATGCAAAATGTGCATTACCTGGCAAACATTTATGAAAGAGGCCCCTACTTCTTCCTTATTGGTGGAAACCACACGACTTGAGATCCAGGTGTCCTCCCTTTAACCCAGCTTTGCTGATGCTTGTCCAATATATATGATATAAGTGTTTCTGTCTTTGTCACTTCCATCATCTTCCTGACATCTTTTAATTTCACTTTTTATGTCACAATTGTTGTGTCGCTATTTTGGTGTTCATTTCTTGCACATTGGTGTTATATTGTGTTCCCCAAGGAAAAAATGTAAAAACTATATGTGGTCCTTTTAATGGATGCTTATCAACTTTTTAACTTTGGCACAGGTTCATGTACGTGTTTCATACTTTGGTAGTGTGTAGATTTAATATGGGAATCCACCATCATTGTTGGTTGGGTTGGTGGGCCATGACCACGTCTTCCAAACATCATGAAATAAAGTAAATATCCCCTCATGAAATAGATGTGTTACTTATGTCTAAGATAATGGGTCCATCATTTTATTTGCTTCTTCTGTTATTGCATAGTCTTTATGTCTTTATAATTTGTATCTACGTTTTGTTATGGTTAGTCACTTGGAAGTACTCTATAATATATACTTTAACAGCTGTAGAATCCTCCTGAAAAGAGAAGGAGTAACTTTCAGTAATTTAATTAAATGGACAATTCACAAATCCTTACCCTTCTTCCAAATGAGGTTGTAGAGTAATTGCCGTAGTTGATGCCTTATGTATTAAAACTCTATGCAGCTGTTTCTTAAGGGTAAGCAGGGGTTGGTTTGGGAAGGAACATGTAGATGCCTGTGATTTATACAGTGCTAGCTTACCCGTCGCGCGTTGCTGCGAAGACAGACAGACATACATACATTCATTTTTATATATATATAGATAACAACCAATCACAGCGCAGCTTTTATGTAACCTCAGTAGTATAAGATATGACAACCAATCACAACGCAGCTTTCATGCTACAACTCAGCAGTTTAGAAAGTAACAACAAATCACAGCGCAGTTTTCATGTTAACTTAGCAGTACAAGAAATAGCAACCAATCAAAGCACAGCTTTCATGTAACCTCATTAGTATAAGAAGTAGCAACCAATCACAGCGCAGCTTTCATGTTACCTCAGCAGTATAAAAAAATAGCAACCAATCACAGCGCAACTTTCATTATACCTCAGCCGTATAAGAAATAACCAATCGTTGCGCAGCTTTCATGTTACCTCAGCAGTATAAGGAATAGCAACCAATCACAGCGCAGCTGTCATGTTACCTCAGCAGTATAAGAAATAGCAACCAATCACAGCGCAGCTGTCATGTTACCTCAGCAGTATAATATATAACAACAACCAATCACAGCGCAGCTTTCATGTTACCTCAGCAGTATAAAAAAATAGCAACCAATCACAGCGCAACTTTCATTATACTTTAGCCGTATAAGAAATAACCAATCATAGCACAGCTTTCATGTTACCTCAGCAGTATAAGGAATAGCAACCAATTACAGCGCAGCTTTCATGTTACCTCAGCAGTATAAGGAATAGCAACCAATCACAGCACAGCTGTCATGTTACCTCAGCAGTATAAGAAATAGCAACCAATCACAGCGCAGCTGTCATGTTGCCTCAGCAGTATAATATATAACAACCAATTGCAGCGCAGCTTTCATGTTACCTCAGCAGTATAATACATAACAACCAATTGCAGCGCAGCTTACATGTTACCTCAGCCTTATAATATATAGTATACCTATCGCTATGATAACATTGAATTTGCATTGTGTCATTTTTATGGAAAACATTTCAAAGTGTCGTTTTAATTCTATTTATTTATTGAAGCCCTTGTGGATCCACAATAGTTTTTGTTTTTCCATCTGGTGCGTACACGAATAAATGAGAAGCTTTTCGGAGGCGTGAGCTGGCCACATACAGTTGTCCATATGAGAGCCATTGTGCATTAGTCCCATATGATACGTTCACATGTTTGGAGAACTTTGCCTATTACGGAATTTTGGGTGCGACATGCACCCCACCTATCGTAGGATAGAGGGACTATGCCAAAAACCGTTGCAGGAGTGTACTCAACAACTTCCCAAAGTTTCATGGCGATCGGATGAATGGTGTAGTAATGCATAAAGGACAAACAGACAGACAGACATACATTTTTATATATATAGACTAGTCCAATGTTTGGACACACCTTTTCATTCCATGGTTTTTCTTGTTTTTTTTCTACATTGGAGATTCATATTGAAGACATGAAAACTATGAAGGAGCGCATATGGTATTAAATAGTAAACAAAAAAAAGTTGAATAAAGCAGAATAGGGTTTATATTTTAGATTCTTTAAAGTAGCTCCCTTTTGCTTTGATGACAGCTCTGTATACTCTTCGTGTTCTCTCAATCAGCTTCATGAGGTAGTCACCTGGAATAGTTTTTGAACAACCTTGAAGGAGTTCCCAGAGGTGTTGAGCACTTGTTGGCTGCTTTTCCCTCACTCTGCAGTCCAACTCATCCCAAACCATCTCAACTGGGCTTAGGTTGGGTGATTGTGGAACCATGTCAACTGATACAACACTCTATCACTCTACTTCTTGGTCAGATAGCCCCTACATATCCTGGAGGTATGTTTGGGGTCATTGTCCCATTGAAAAACAGATTATGTTCCCACTAAGCACAAACCCAATGGAAAGGTATGTTGCTGCAGAATGCTGTGGTAGCCATGCTGGTTAAGTGTGCCTTGAATTTTGCATAAATCAGCAACAAAAAACCTCCACACCATTACACCCCCCCCCCCCCCTCCATGCTTCATGGTGGGAACCATACATGCAGAAACCAACCACTCACCTGTTCTATGTCTCACATGACAATTGGAACCAAAAATGGCAAATTTTGACTCATCAGACCAAAGTCCAGATTTCCACTGGTCTATTGTCTATTTTGTGTGTTTCTGGGCCCAAGCAATTCTCTTCTTCTTCTTGATGTTTCTCAGTAGTGCAGCAATTTGACCATTAAGGACTGATTCTCGCAGTCTTGATGTTGAGATGTGTTTGGCACATGATCTCTGTGAAGTACTTACGTACTGTATAGGACTGTGTTCTAATCTTACCTTTGAACAACAAAACTGATGGTCTCAAACACATTAAGAAGGCAAGAAATTGTACAAATGAACTGTTAACAAGGCTTGCCTGTTAATTAAAAACCATTCTAGGGGACAACCTCATGAAACTGGTTGATGGAATGCCAAGAGCGTCCAAGGCTGTCATCAAACCAAAACAAGGCTACTAGTAGAATCTAACATATATAACATATTCTGGTCTCTTCAACACTTTTTGTGTACTTCGTCATTGAATATGTGTTCCTTCATCGTTTTCATGTCTTCAATATAAATCTACAATGTAGAAAAGGAAAAAAGAAAAGAAAAAAACATGGAATTTAAAGGTATGTCCAAACATTTGATTGGTAATGAATATGGCCAAATCTTCTGTGGTCTAATATTCTTATGATTTATCCTTGAATCCCATATGTCCATATGCTATAGGAAAAACTTGTGTTTGCCATTGGCTCTGTCTCCATGTAATTAACACTGCATGAATATTTACATTTTTAAAAGCTTTTAAGATTATTACAGGAAGGGAAGAAAGACCCTGCACATACAACAAAGGAACGGAACAATAGGGGAAAATCCTGCGTGATTACTGTGGTAGAGGAGTTACCAATTTATTAATTAATTCTATCTAAATGACCACATGCACTTTGGTAACTATGATATAATGGGCTCGGAGATGTCCTTACACAAAATATATGTCAAGGAAGAAATAACTAGAAGACATTGCTTTTTCACCACTAATTGTTTGTCATGAATAATTCAGTCCATCCATTTGTTTCTCACTGTAATTTAGAATACAAGATCATGTTATCATGTGATTTTACGTCATTACTCTTTCAGGGATCTTGTCACAGCATAAACAGCTGCTCAGTTATCTTGTTATTGGATTACAGTAACCCATTGGTTGCTGGCCTGGACAGTCTAGATGTCTGATCCCATGAGAGTTAATGGAAAAGAGTCATAAAAGAAATAAAAAATACACATAAAATAATAATAATTGTTACTGGACTCTTCACCCTCTGAGATCACTTTCTGGCTGCATCATTAGTCACCTCGGCACAGGACTAGGCATTAAAGTGAATGGAGTCATTGTGGGGTTCTATATAGAATAGTGTAAAAGAGCAGGCTTATAGGCCAGTAGGAAGAGGCCCCATTGCTTGTACTTTACTGTAGTATTAGATTTTAGTCATCTTTTTTTAATTCTGCGCAAGTCCTAATGTGACTTCAGTCTCCTAATATTTGGGTGCACAGAGTAATTTAAAAATGAGGACTATATTGTTAATTAAACAGATCAATGCATTTTCCTAACGTAATTTGGAATGTTACACAGGAAGTTATTTCAATAGAATTCAGCCAAGTATTAAATAATAAAAAAACAAAGGGTGCTTTGTGTAGTGTACTTCAATAGTGTGGGCAGCCCTCCTCATCCAATAATATGGGCGGAGCTCATAGGCTGCATGGTGTACTGCATGTATCTGAGTGACTGATATCCTGTACAAGCCTTAATTGTGTGCAAGTATAATACAATGGAGCCCCCCCCCCCAACAAATGTACACTTGGTGTTAGAGTGGTTGTTCATTGTTGTTTTAGGAGCCTTGTGTGGCTCTCTGGTTCATGACCTGAGGGTTAAGGGTTCAATCCCCGCAAGGTTCAGGTAGCTGGCTCAAGGTTAACTCAGCCTTCCATGCTTCCGAGGTCGGTAAAATGAGTACCCAGCTTGCTTGATGACTGGGGAAGGCAATGGCAAAACCACCCCACAAAAACAATCTGCCAAGAAAATGTCACAATGTGACGTCACCCTAGGAGTCAGTCATGACTCGGTGCTTGCACCAGGGGACTTTACCTTACCTCATCACTGTTTTGCACTTGTGTTATCTTCCCCATTTAGCATTTTACCTTTTGTACTTACCCTTGTGCAGCAAGTATGGCTGTTTTTCAGCAATTTTTCTGTAGATTTTATCCCTTTCAGTGAATTGTACATATAATAATGGAAAGACTCTGAAAGCAATTTCAATTATTTACGTCAGCAAAACAACTCTGCATAATGTAATCATAGTAATAGATACAATGGATATATTACAATGTAATTATATAAAAATAATGAAAAAAATGCAATACAGTTGTATACTGTATTCAATGCACCTGTCACTGTTTAATGTTTTACACTCAAAGTCACTGAACAATACATTGTCTTTCAAATAATTTTACAAAGTCTTTTCAAAATTCAAATAAGTCTGGGTTAACACAAATGCTATCACTTTCTGTTCTTCGACTCAATCCCCATAGCCGATTCACAGTAGTACCAAAAGTGCTGTATCTAACATATGTCGGACCAAAATGACAACAGATTAAAGGCCCATTTACACTGAAAGATGATCGCTAAAAAGTCGCTCAAACAGCAGTTGAGTGACAGTTTTGAGCGATCACGATAAACTCTTAAGAAGTTAATTAGCTACTTAAGAGTTCATTAGCGTGTAAATGAAGGCTCCTGCTGTATGCAGATAACAGATGATGGTCTGTTATCTGCATTCAGCTGCTTTGTTCTCGCAACTGTCAGCAGTATCCTGCTGAGAACTCTGAGCAGGATAGCAGCTGAGAGAATGCTATCAGTGCGATCCCGCTGAGAACTGAACGTGCGGCACTGATAAGGCTCATCACTGACTTCAGGCTGGTTTGAAGTCAGAGATGAACAAATAGTGCATGAAAAGTGCACGATGGACAGGAGTTTAGAGACAGGGATTATCGCTCAAAAGATGGCTTTTGAGCGAATTTTGAGCGATAATCGTTGTGTCTAAATGGACCTTAACCCCACTGACTATAATAAGGTTATTTTGTCTGGCATTTTGTGCTAGATCTGCGCCAAGAGCCTTTAATACAGATGGGAACCTGGCCTTAAAGTAGTCTCTGCTTTTTATAGCCTTTATTATGGCACATGGATTCCCTACATTTCTGTTCTATGGTCCATCTGTACAGACGCGTATTCTTCCCTAGCAGAGAATAACTTGGCAATACTGCATATGATGGAGCATACTTTCTCACACAGAATCCATGTGAAATCAGTGGTATAAGCAGATACAATACGGTTCCACAGATTTCTATAGTTGCCATATTATGGATCAGTATATTTTCTTAATATGGCTTGAGTACATGAACCCTTTGAGATTAGTCACTGTGAATGACTCTATTGGCTGGAAGTTCAGTAAGTCCTTTTGATTAAGAAATATAGAAGAAATTTATGAGAATGACAATATTATAAAGTTACAAAGTTATGTACAGAATGAAGGGCTTACACCGTGTGAAATATATTATGAAACTCTAAAACACTTAACACTTGTTCACACACTGGAAAAATGGATGTGGATTTGATGTGGAATCTGCTTCAAATTGACACTGAATCCATGTAAAATCTAAGCCCAATTGCTTTTAGTGGTTATCTGTGCCATAATCTATATGGTGCAGATTTTTATTTGTCGAGAAAAAAGAAGTGACATGTTATTTCTTAATGCAAATTCCGCATCAGGAAATCTACATATAGATTTGTCCATTAAAAAGGGCTGTATCCATGTGCCGATCTGCAGCCAATTGCAGAGACTTTATAGAAATCCGCAGCTCTGCCACAGTTTTTAGAGGCAGAATCAATGCCGAAAAATCTGTATCAAATTTTACCTTATGAACATAAACTTAGGGGCATAACTAAAGGCTCAGGGGCCCGGGTGCAAAAGTTCACACCTACACCTGTACCCTGAGGTGTAACTTGAAAACCTGTAACAGGGCCCCCAACTATAAAGCTTTATTCATAGTACTGGGCTCCCTATATGGAGATGAGAGGCCTTATGGGCCCCCTGAGGCTCCTGGGCTTGGGTGCAACCGCATTCTCTATAGTTATGCCCCTGGTTTGTTTGCATGTAGAAGATTTGGTGTTAGTTTTCCACAACAGAAAAATCAGTGTCAAAACCAGTACCATTTAGTGAGGATTTTAATGTGGCCCCGCAGCATACTTCGCCACTTCAGTAGAATGTGTTAAATCTGATGCAGATCCATGTCCAAATCATCCACATCAAATAGTAAAAAGTTTATGCATATTTTGATTTGAATATTTCTACTGTGGAAGATCCACACCAAATCTGCTACGTGTGAACGCACCCTCAATCTTAAGATGTGCAAACAAAATTTCATGTTTCATGGTGTGGAGCTTGAATAGTGAAAAAGAAACCCTAGTTCATGTGCTAATATGCTTTGTAGCGGCATGCGTATTAGTGCCTGCGCCCGTGTGTTTTTACCCTCAAGTGAATCAAACTTCCTTTGCTGTATATTTTGTTGTTGACGATACAGCATAATGAAAAAGTAGGATGTAGTATGATATGTGCTATTTGCTATAAGCTGCAGAATGATGATAGGTTTTATAAAAGCGAATGCAAACTATCAGAAAAAGCAAAACAGTATAACCGTTTATAAACAAACCAGGACACACTGATACAACCAGGCTTAGAGATGAGCGAGCGTACTCGGAAAAGCACTACTAGTAATTGGCTTTATCCGAGTATCGCTGTGCTCGGGGCTAAAGATTAGGGTGCCGGCACGGAGCGGGGAGCTGCAGGGGAGAGCAGGGAGGAACGGAGGTAAGATCTTTCTCTCCCTCTCTCCCGCCCGCTCTCCCCTGCTCCCTGCTGCGACTCACCTGTCAGCCGCAGCGGCACCCGAATCTTCAGACCCGAGCACAGCGATACTCGGATAAAGCACATTACTCGAGCGAGTAGTGCTTTTCCGAGTACGCTCGCTCATCTCTAACCAGGCTTAAAATTGCAAATGATGTGATCATCACGGCCCATATGCACATAGTTAAAGGGAATATACCACCTAGATTTTGTATTCATTTAGGCCTCATGCACACAGGCATGCATGGATGCTGGCAACCCTGCGTACCTGTCAAAAATGATCCTCTTCTGTACAGCGTATGTGCCGCCGGGGCAGCCTAGGCGATGGCGCAGATCCACAACACTTCTGCAATGCTCATTGCAGAAGTGCGGCAGCAGGGGTGGCTTCCATTGACTTCAATGGAAGCAGTCCCTGCATGTCCACTCTAAAAATAGAGCATGCCGCAAATGCGATCCGCTGGTGTGTGTGGAGAGAGGAATCTCCACGCATATCTATAGGTACATTCAGAGGCGTAACTTAAAGCTTCTGGGCCCCAATGCAAAATCTGTAACAGGGCCCCCAACTATAATGCGTTATTCATAGTACTAGGCTCCCTATATGGAGAAGAGAGGCCTTATGGGCCCCCTAAGGCTCCCAGGCCTGGGTGCAACTGCATCCCCTGCATCCTCTATATTTACGCCCCTAGGCACATTGAGCAGTGGATCACCCGCACCTGCTGACAAGCGCGAAATCCGCTGCTCAATTTGCCCAATGTGCAAATGGGTTTTGATTTCATACCGTTATGCAGCCATGATAATCATGGCCACATAACGGGACAAAACAAAACCATTGATTTCAATGGTTTCGTTTCCATTAGTGGATTCTTGTCCGTTAATAGCACGGGCAAGAAAAGATAAAACATGCCCTATCTCCCTGCTGTCTTTTTCAGACTTGCGCTTACTGGTGCAGAATTTGAAAAGTCCGAGAAGACAAAATAGACAGTTCATGTGAAACTACGCTCCATAGCTGTGAGCATAGTTGCACATACAGCCATCTGTCTTTGCCCTTACAGCAGCTTTTTGAGATATGTTTACAGCAACCACACTGGCTATTCACACAATGGACAGGAATTGACCCATGGACTTCTATGGGAGAATATGCTCTGTGCTTGTGCATAAGTTATTGTGCAGGACATGGGGGAGGTGAGCTGTGACCATAATGAAATGACTGATGAAACAGAGAAGTCTCGGAGTATTATTAGGCTTAGTGGCCAGCGTGAAAACTCCAGGACTTTAGGATTTTAATAAACATAGATGGGGACATCAAAAATTGTAGAAAAAAAAATGAACAAAAATTCTTAAAAAATCTGTTAACATTAAATATACTTTATACAGTAAGTCATTTTCTGATGACACATTCCTGTTAAATTTAGAAGTAAAGTTCTAATAAATGAGATTCTATTTTCAGTCTCAGGAGCTTACAATCTAACAGTCTGCAGAAGGCACTCCTAAGTAGTCTGCTAGGAATAAGTGATGAATTACTTATAAAGTCCAGCTGAAAATGTTTTAGTGCAATTTAGTTTTATACTTATTTGTTGCCAACCAGTATTGGTGTCCAATAATAAGCCCGATTACAGCTAGTCCTGGGAGACACGACACAGAGAGAGCCCTCATCTTGCATTAATTGTTCGCATTGAAACTATGCCACATCTCTTCAAGCTAGATGTTGCTTAGTATCCCTTTGATATGATAATGACATACTTCTTAGCAGATGAATATGCAAATTAAAGGCAGTAATTTGGTGGCATGCACCTGCTGACACTGTACTAGTATGCTCGTGTGTTCTGCTGAACATTGCAACTGCACAAAAGCATCACAGAGGTAAATGAAAGTCTAATGTTGTATACATAGTACAGATGCTTCCACTCTTCTCTGAATTTTGACTTTTAAAGGATCTGCTACCGGAGTCTCCATTTTCGCTGCACGTAATTAGCTGAAGCTTATGTGTCAAATTTTATTCTTTCTTTCCTGCATTTCGCTGTACATTTTAACCTTGTAAAGAAAGGCGGATGATTTCACTGTAAATGCAAAACTGTAATTGGCAAACTCCCTATGCAGCAAGGAGTAGTAAAATGATATGTGGAAGCATGAAAAAAGTCTCAAAATATGTATATAAGTTTTTTTTCTAAACAAAATCTCCATACAGATGCAACAGAGATGAATTTGTCATTTGGTACAACTCATCGTGTATTACTTACAGTATGATTTTCCATAGGTCTGCAGACAGGCCTACCGTGTTACACAGCATTATTGTGATGTAAGTGAAAGGAAAAGAGTCATCAGAAAATGACTTATTGTATAAACTGACTTTTTATGTTAAATATTAGAGATGAGCGAGTATACTCGCTAAGGCACATTACTCGAGCGAGTAGTGCCTTAGCCGAGTATCTCCCCACTCATCTCTAAAGATTCGGGGGCTGGCGCGGGTGACAGGTGAGTTGCGGCGGGGGGGATCGGGGGGAGAGAGGGAGAGAGAGATCTCCCCTCCGTTCCTCCCCACTCCCCGACCCCGCCGGCCCCTGAATCTTTAGAGACGAGCGGGGAGATACTCGGCTAAGGTACTACTCGCTCAAGTAATGTGCCTTAGCGAGTATACTCGCTCATCTCTATTAAATATGCTTCTTGTTCTGTACAGAAAACTTTTCAGCCATCCTATCATCACAGGCAGGATTACAGTGACAGGTAACACTTATATATACATAGGATCCACTATTTACAATAGGAGATGGTCACAGCTTATCTACTCCCCTCTCCGCACAATGACCTCTGCACATCACAGAACATGCCAAGAAAGGTCTTCCATAGTAATCAATGAGTGCATTATATTGCTGGCCCATGATTTCTGCTGTAAAACATATCTCTAAATTCTGCTAATTGTAATGGAGGCTAGATGTTCGCCCCCATAGTCATGTGCAGACCGATAGAATAAAAAATCAATCAAAAAATAAAAACAGATTAGAAAAATGAAATATGTTTCACTATCTGGTTTTAATTAGTAAACAATGTAAATGATACATTCCCTTTAACCTCTTAATGACACGGCCCTTTCTTCATTTTCGTTTTTTCCTCCCCATTCTTTTAGGCCTCCTTCCCACGAACGGATTTCCGCCGCGTAATTCGCGGCGAAAATCCGCTGCGTTGCCCGCAGCTATTAGGTTCTATTGAACCTAATAGCACAATGCTCACGATGCGTAATTCCACCGCGGAATTACGCACCGCGATTTCTCCCGTCCTCACCCGCAGCATGCTCTATTTTCTGCGGGTGAGGACGGGCTGTACGCACTGACGGCTTCCATTGCAGTCAATGGAAGCCGTCCGTTCACGCTATCTCCCGCTGTAACCAGCGGGAGATAGCGTGAAAAAACGCTTTCCCGCCCACCGCCGAGCGTCATATGACGCCAAATGACGCGGTCCGGCCGCGTCACGTGACACGGCCGGCCGTGCACGTGACACGGCTGGTGACGCGAGGGCGGTGGGCGGTGACGGGCGGTGACGCGTGGCGGTGGGCGGGGAAGCGATTTCACGCTATCTCCCGCAGGTAAGTATAGGGGCTCTGGGGGGCGCCGTGACGGGCTTCGCAGCGGAATATTACGCTGCGGAGCCCGTCACGCTCGTGGGAAGGAGGCCTTAGTTATCCTTTTATGTATCATATAATGTATTGGAAAACTTTTAAAAATATCTAAGTGGAGTTAAATAGAAAGGAAATTCTGCCATCTTTGGGGGGGGGGGTGTCTTGTGTTTAGGGCGCACACACTGCGGCAAAATCACATTATAACTTTATTCTACGGGTCAGCAGGCTTAATAATTTATATAGTTTTTTTGCTGTTCTACTTTTAAAAAATAAAATATTTTTTGAAAAACCTAAAATTATTTTCTTCCACAATTTTCTGACAGCTATAACATTTTTATTTTTTGGTTGACGTAGTAGTTTCTAATGGTACCATTTTGGAGTACATGCAACTTTTTGATTACATTTTTTTTATAAAATTTTTTTTTGGAGACAGGGTGATGTGGCATTATGTATTTTTTTCCCAGGACAACGTTTACCGAGTGGGCTAAATACTTGTATACTTAAGGCTTTAACCCTTTCCAATCCACTGTCTGTGTTTAAAAGTGTTTTTAATTTTCAATACTCAGTAGTACAATCAATTTCAAAGGCATTTTAACTGTTAACATAGCTCTTGTTGGTTTTCATCCATTGCTATAGTCTATTGCTTTCTTGCTTATTAAGCTTCTTGTTTGAACTAATAAAACTTTTCATCCCACCCACCCCTGCTAATTGCGCTTGTAATTGCTTCCAGCAATCTTTTATATCATCTATGTTAAACCTTTATGACAGTAAAGAAGGGAGAAGGGTCTAAGATGGGTTTGGGATAGGGGGGGTAGGTGTTTAGGACATGGAGGGGGGTGTTAGTCTCCGGCGTTGCCTCTGCGTCCTCTGGTCCCACGGTAGGCGGGTGGCAGGGGCGCGGAGGATGGAAGCTGTAGACCGCGTATGATTACATACGTGTGTTGCGGCAAGATCTAAGAAAGGGTAAGAAAGATGAGTAGGAGACAAAGGGGGGAGGGGATTCTTGGTTCCGGGCCTGCTTCGCACTCTTTCAGGTATGGCGCTAACTAGGTAGAATTCCACTCACCAACCATTGGTCAAATCTTGGACAGCCACGAAATGCTAGCCAGGGTTCCCATATGGCGTGATATGCGGGGTATTTCGTGTCATCTCTTGCTTTCAGTTCTTCCATGCGGCCTATTTCATCTAGGGTGGTCACCCACTGCACTTTAGTAGGTGAGTCCTGGGATCTCCACAGCCTGGGTATCACCGTACGAATCGCTAGGAGGTAAAACCTAAGTGGACTTTTCCTGTTGCTTTTTAGTGGTCCCGGGAGGATCGATAAGAGGGCCATCTCAGGAGTCCACGTATAGGATCCCTTGTTCAGTGCATTGTACAGTGCTTCTATTTCCCTCCAAAGTGTCCTAACCTGGGGGCATGACCACCATATGTGCGAGACTGTGCCCGCCTCCCTTAAGCATCGCCAACACAGGTCAGACACCCCCCGCCGTATTTAGCCAGTCTCACTGGGGTTCGGTACCACCTCGTTAATAGTTTATAATTAAGTTCCTGGTGGCTGCTTGAGACCGTCATTTTGTGTGTCATACATATGGCTTTGTCCCATTCCTCCTCCGATATTTCCCTCCCTAGTTCTCTCTCCCAGGCTCTCCTGAGCCCCCCCCCCTCCGGAGTCCAGTCCCTCCCGGGCTACCAAGAAGCCATAGATCGCGGAGATCTCTCCTCTAGTCCTCTGAGGTTGCTCACATAGCGTTTCAAACTGTGTGTTTGGTACCATTAGGTCTGATATTGGTCCTAAGGATCGTATAAAATGGCCTATCTGGTAGTATTGGAACCACGCACCTGTCATCTGCTTCCCCGTCCCCAAAAGGTCGCCTAGCGGTTTTAGACCCTCTCTGTCCATCACATCTTTGAGCCTAGGGAACTCCATGTCCAGGTTATCTAGAAGGGGTAATCCTGAGTCTCCCTGAGGAAAGTCCGGGTTCCCTCTCAATGGTGTCCACGGCCCCGGTACTTTTACCAGGTCATGTCGCGTCACGAAGCTGTCCCATGTTTTCAGCAAGGAGTTTATGAAGGGGGAGACTCTGATGCCCCTCCTGCCTAACCTGCCTCGCAACCACACAAGGCCCCTGATCCGCCCTTCCGTTGTCTCCCTTTCCAGTTCGACCCAGCGTTTAAGAGTCCCCTCGTGTACTAGGTCCAAGACCGTCTTGCATATAGCTGCTCTATAGTAAAGCAGTAGGTTTGGCAGTCCAGTCCCTCCTCTCTCTTTTCGCTGGGTTATTAATTTATGGTTCAGGCGCGGTTTGTTTCCCCCCCACACAAATCGTGTCACTGCTTTTTGTAGCTTGGTGAAGAAGTTCCGCGGAACCCGTATGGGCAAAGTTTGGTATAGGTATAGCAGTTTAGGGAGGGAATTCATTTTAACGGAATTTATCCTACCAAACCACGAGAGGGTTGTCAGTTTCCATCTCTCAAAGTCTTTTGTTATGGTGGAGAGCATGTATTCGTAGTTTAAGCTATATGTTTTTCCTGTGTCTGCAGGAAGAACCACCCCTAGATACTTGATACTATCCTCCTTCCAACTCATAGGGGTCAGATGTTTAAGTTGTGCGATTTCTGGTGCCGAGAGTGTAATGCTTAGAAGGTCTGACTTACTCAGGTTGATCTTAAAGTTGCTGACATGACTGTATCTTTTAAATTCTTGCAAGATTGCGGGTAAGGCCTGCCTGGGGTTGGTGATATATATTAGTAAGTCGTCCGCGAATAGGGCCGTCTTATGTTCCTGTCTGGCTTTTGTGTATCCTTGTATTTCTTTATTCTCCCTCAACACGTTAGCCAGTGACTCCATTACCAGGATGTATAGTGTCGGTGACAGCGGGCAGCCCTGTCGTGTTCCGTTTTTTATGGCTATTGGAGCAGAGAGCTTTCCATTGACCCGTATCTGAGCTGTGGAGTTGTTATAAAGTGCCATTATCCAGCCAATCGTCCTGTTGCCTAACCCTATTTTTTTTAGTGTAGCCTCTAGGAACCTCCAGTTTATGCGGTCAAAGGCTTTTTCGGCATCGGCCGACAGCAGACATAGTGGGCTTTTTTCCTCTCGTGCTCTCTCTATCAAGGAGAGGGTCCGTATCGTGTTGTCCCTGGCTTCGCGTCCTGCCACAAACCCCACTTGGTCTCTGTGGATGAGCCCAGGGACAAGAGGACGGAGGCGGGAGGCTAATGTTTTAGCAAATATTTTAGTGTCGACATTTAACAGAGATATTGGCCTATAGTTGCTACATGACATGGGGTCTCTGCCTGGTTTTGGGATTACTGTGATTATTGCTTGCAGGGCTTGGGATGGGAATGGGCAGTTTTCAGATACCGCGTTAAAGGCTCTGCTGAGCATAGGGGTCAATAGGTCTCCACAGGTCTTATAAAACCTGGGCATGAAGCCGTCTGGTCGCGGGCTTTTACCAATCTTTAGGCTTTTAATTTCGTCCAGTATCTCCTGATCTAATATGTCATCCTCTAGCTGTTGCGCGTTTTCCGTCGGGATCTCTGTCGGGGCATATTTTTGTAGGTATTGATCTATCGCCGTTATTTCCTCTACCCCCTCTATGTTGTATAGCTCCCCATAGAATTCCCTAAAGCATTCCAGGATGTCTTTTGTGGCGTGTACTTTGCTTTTGTCTGCTTTGTTCAGTGCAAGGATGTATGACTGGGTCTCCCGAGGGTTTAATGCTTTTGCCAGCCAGGAGCTACATTTATTTCCGAATTCGTAGTACCCCCTTTTTATTCTGTCTCTTACATGTAGGTATTTTTGGTCCATGACCCCAAGTATTTGTTGGCGCAGAGCTGAGATTTCTGCTTTTAAAGTCGGGGAGGCGCTAGCCTTATTGGCCAACTCGATTCTTTCTAGCCTAGTTATCAGGCCAGCTAACTTCGCTACTCTGTCCCTTTTTATTCTTGTCCCATGGGAGATGAATACTCCTCTCAAGATGTATTTTAGGGCCTCCCATTGGATGGTCGGTGAAGTAGTGTCTGTCCTGTGGGTCTCCACAAATGTTCCTATTGTCCGCCTTATCTCCTCTAAGCAGCATGTGTCGCCCAGGAGATTGTCGTTAAGTCTCCAACTGTTTAGGCCTCTTGTTGTCTCCCCCCCGCATAGGGCCCCATAGACAGGTGCGTGGTCCGACCAGATGAAGTTGCCTATTGAGCATCTGGGGCTCCAATCTAAAAGACTATGTGAGAAAAATAAGTAATCCAATCGTCCATAATTGTTATGGGCCATGGAGTGATGGCTATAGTCCTTGGTCTCTGGGTGAAGCGTTCTCCAGAGATCAACGAGCTTCAATTCAGATAGCTTTCTCCGCAATCTATGTAGGGCCATGCGAGATAGACTGGACTTACCCGTTGAGGCGTCGAGAGTGGGTTCCAGGGCCACTTTGAGATCCCCGCCTAGTATGATATGTGATCCTTCAGCGAACCGGGTCAGTTCTCGTAGCATCCGGCAGGCGTAGGCGATCTGACCTGTGTTGGGAAGATATACGTTAGCGACTGTAATTGTGCGATTTCCCAAGTCTATCTTGAGAAAAAGATATCTACCCTCCGTGTCCGCCTTGGAGGCCAGAACTCTGTGGGGGAGGGTCTTGTGTATCGCGATAGACGTTCCACCGACTTTCTTGTCCGGGTGTGTGCTATGGTACCACTTTGTGTAATATCTATTGTTACCCTTAGGGATATGGTCTTTTTTATAGTGTGTCTCCTGGAATATGGCTATTGCAATCCTTTTTTTGTGCAGATGCGCCAGTATTTGACCCCTTTTGGCCGGTATGTTCAGGCCTCTGGTGTTGTAGGTGCAGAATGATAAGTTAATCATGATCGTTAACTAGTGTGCGCGGGCGGCGTCTTAAGGTACCATAGCTCCCGGAACCAAGATTGGGAGGAAAGAAATAGATTTAAGGACATTTGTGGGGGAGGAGGGTGGGGAGAAGAGGAATAGGGTGACAGAAAGTAAGCCATCTGTCGACTAGGAAATATATTCCCAGTTCAACTAGTGGGTAACCAACCTACGGTCAGTTGCAGACGACACTCGTGTCGTCCCCCCAGGTACGAGGAGAGGTCACAAATACCAGAGCATCTCAGGGCTCCCTCCATCCCAACAGGCAGAACTTCAACCAGTTAACTCGTTATATTACCAGGCACATTAATAACAATTATAACATTTGTAACATTAGGATCATGTGCATTTGACGGTCAGTCGGCTCAGAGAAACTTCAGCCATCTGGTCAAGTGCCAGGTGGCTTTGGCCGCCATTGTTCCGTGGCTTTAAGCAAGACAAGGTAGGGTCTAACCACTCGTAATAGAGCATCGCGTCTAGAGAGGACATCTTCGGACGCTTCGGCCTACACGGATGTTCTTAGTCAGGCCGTCTGGATGGGGGGGCATTCAGCGGGGTGGCCTGTTAGTGCGGCCGCGTGTTCCCGGCCCCGGCGGGCCCACCTCATGCCAGTTTTCTCTGGGACCGGGAGTGGGCAGGGATGGCAAGTGCGGCCAGTCTGGTAGTGCCACCGTTGGTAGATCCAGAGTGTCCAGAAATCTAGAGAGATCGGCAGGGGATCTGAAGGTCCCTGTCCTGCCGTTCTTTGTGGCCGTAAGCTGAAAGGGGTACCCCCAGCGGTATAGGATTTTGTTGGATCTCAGGACTTCTAGTAGTGGCCTTACTGCTCTGCGCAGTTGCAAGGTGTGTCTCGCTAGGTCTGAGAATATTGCAATAGGGGTGCCGTTATGGGTTAAAGTGTCTCTACTTTCTCTGGCGCTTTTCAGAATTGCTTATTTCTCTTTCTAATAGTGTATGCAACAGACAACATCTCGTGGCCTTTTAGGGTCTTCTGGTCTGGGCCCTAGAGTCCTGTGTATGCGATCTATTAAGACCGGTTGGTCGGCAGTGCGGTTCAATAGTGAGCTAAAGAAATTACAAGCCCACTCCTCCAGTTGGGAGGGCTCCACTTCCTCTGATAGGCCCCTTAGTCGCAGATTGTTGCGCCTGTGGCGATTTTCGAGGTCGTCGATGTGTGCTAGAATATCTGTTATTTGTTGGGCTTGTGCATTAATTACTTGGCTATGGTCGTCGAGCGTAGTAAGGACTTTTTCCTGGGTCTCTTCCACCGTGTTTAGGCGGTTGCCTACATGTTTAAGCTCTTGATGTAGAAGGGACAATGCTTCTTTGTGTGATGCCTCCAACCTCTGAAAGTCCCTTTTTGTTGAGAGAGACCTTAAATGCTCCTTCCAATCCCACTCATCATCTGTAGAATAGCTGTCTGGGGAAGCTGCATTGGATGGTGGGTTTCTACCCGACGTGGGGGCGGCTCTGCACGATCTTTGTGGTAGACCATTGCCTCTGTCCGAACTATTCGATGCGCCTTCTGCGCAATGTGTTTGGTGTGGTGTCCGGTTTCCGCCAGGGACCCCCCCCTCAGGCCAGGAATGGGGAGAGCCCCTGGTGTACTCGGGACTCCCACTACCTGAGGGGCATATGGCTTATTCCCCTGTGTATTGTGGGGACCTGTGCTCCCTTCTGTCAAGGCCTGCTGTCTTGTGCGGGGCGGCTCTTGGCTGGGGGGGGGGTAGCATAGATGCTTCCTCTGGTGCTTCTATCTGGGGGTTGGTGCCACTAACTTTCCCACCACTGCTGAATCCCCTTTTGGGGTTTGTGCTGTACTTATCTGTCCTTGGTGGTGCTAGTTGTGTCGGCATCCCCGGCTCTTCCGCGCCGCTCGCCCCTCCGCTGGATTTGCTCCTGTTCTTCTGCCGCGGACGCACATGGTCCGGCGCCATTTTGGATGCGGCCGCATGAGGCCCGCGGCCGCCACTCCCGATACCGCCGGGCTCTTACCTGGGGGTCTCGCATCGCTCCGCTGTCTCTGGCAGCACCTGTGGGGCCGGCGCTCTCGTCTCTTCTACTCCGCTCGCTTCCTCATAGGCCCTGCTCGGCTCTCTCTGCCGCGGGCACACGTGGTCCGGCGCCATCTTGGAGGTGGCCGCCGCGGCCCCGTGACCGCCGACCCCGTCACCTCTGGTGTCTCCCCTGGGGAGATTGTTGCGCTCAGCTGTCCCTGGTGGTGCTAGTGTGGTCGGCGCTCCCTCCTCCTCCGCGCCGCTTGTTTCTGCCGCGGCTCCGCTCTGCTCCTTCTGCCGCGGGCACATGTGATCCAGCGCCATCTTGGGGGCGGCCGCCGGAGAGCTGCGGCCGCCGAAAAAATCTTTCTATTGTCTGCGGCTTGTCCTCCGCTGCCTCCTGCGTCATTGTCGTGGTCCTTCTCTTCCCCATGGTCCTGCTGGTTCTCGCGTCCTGGTGCTCCTATTAGCCGGTAAGTGCTTTTAGCCTGCTGGTGTGTCAGGAGCCCCGCTGGAGTATGTCTTACTCCGGCATTGGCTAGGTTCCGCCCAATCCACTGTCTGACCTCTGAAGACATTATGATTTAAGGTTGTACAGCCCCGATGTTGGAAGACATCCGTCGGGGTTCTCTTCCTGTATATTGCCAGCCTCTCTGCTGTCAGAGCCTATCCAACGGTGTCATGTATCGCCCAGCTGTACACTGAGAATTCTGTTATTGTGCCTTCTTTACCAAAAGAAGACCGAGCCGTGCAGCCTCTCCAAGATATGGCGGACTAAGCAATCAATCCTCCTGCTTTTATACCTGATCTCTATTGCCCCATTCCTGCCACCCTAAGGGGTATTAAACTTTCACATAGGGCAGAATGGGTGATTTGACACTCACACTGTTACTGAAGGAACCAAAACATTTGATATTTGCCTAGCCACTAAGTGATGTCCGTGTGTAGAGCTCACAGTTCACCCCTGTTCTAACCTGTTATTTTTATTGCAGTTTGATATTCGTTCCACATAGATATGAGGTGAGACTTTGCTCTTTTTAGTAGCTACCAGTCTACGAATCTATTAATATATTTATCTCATACAGTGAATGCCAGCAGTAAAAAAAATACATAATGCAAGAATTAAACTTTTTTAGTAATCTCCATTTCTAAGAAAATACTTAAAAAACTGCACTCAAAAAGCCACATACAGGATGTGATCCCTGTCCCTCAGCCTGAAGGTGTAGCTTGTAAGTAACCATTCCCTTCGTGCCTAGCAAAGCACCTCAAGCTTAATACTGCTGCCTTATTCCCTCTTTCTACAAAGGAGCTTCCCAGCCGCTAGCAGAGAAAGGGACATGCTGGGGTGGCTAGAGGAGCTATTCAGAGTCCTGGCAATGGTGTGTCACTGAAAGTCCCTAGTATAGTGCATATAAAACCACGGATACAAAGTGGGACATCTGACAAGTCACCAGAATTTTAACCCCTTAATGACACAGAACATACTTTTACGTCCTGTCTGTTTGGGGTTTGTATGGAGAGGGATTGGGAGCCAATCCTGCTCCACACAATGTAGGGGCTGGCTATTTTACAGCTGACACCCACAGGCAACAGCAGCGATCAGCAAACTCCATTACTTTACATCAGGCTATGAATTTGTGCTTCTTTAGCTTGTGACTTATCCATTAATATCCTAAATTAGATCAGCTCAGATAGTCCTACTCTAGTAAGTGGGCTAATTTGGATAACTAAAATCATCTCTAGGCACACGTATAGCCGGTTAGAATTGATTGGGATAATCTCTCTCTTTCCACATGGTCACCCAAACCAAACCATGGTCACCCAAACCATTAGGATGGGTTGTGGTTTTGAAGGTGAGACCACCAGCTGACCTAGAGTTCCTAAGTATAGTGATGACTATATATTTTACGCATCCATGGGGGTAATAATATTACTGAGGTATCCTGCACCAAGAGTTGCCTCTAGAAAGGAAAAATACACTCGAAAATCCTCTGTATGACACGTCAAGACACAAATATATTAACATTTTATGTTTGTTTGTCTGTTTTGTTAGTCCATGGCCAAGAATTTTAATGTATTATTAATAAAGAATTGATTTTAGGGTACTTCTTCTGGAAATAGGGCTTATTGATTATTTAAGTTCCCTCTGCCGCAGTGAATTTGTTAATCTCAAAAAGTCTTATCTCATTTCCTGTCAACAATTGAAGTAGCTAGGACTTCATTGTGGACTCCCTCTGGTTCTTAGTGAAAACTGTCTCCAGAAAGAAAAGAGTCAATAACTTGAAATCAGTTTAGATCATTATATCCCACCACAGAACTACTGTCTGATTTCCCATGAGAGTATTGGGTCTTCTAACATATGCCATAGTTGCCATATTTTAGGCAAAGGTATACATTTGAACATTGTAGAGCAATGTTCTTTCTCCTGAAACAGATGTCACAGGTACCTAGACAGGGCCATATTAATCCATCCTTTTAGATGCCACGTTCCACAGTGGTGGTTACACCATGATCATCTCCTGTGGGTGTTTGTGTTTCTGGGTCTCCAGCCCCAGAGACTCCTCACTCCTGATGCCCCCTCCTAATGCTGGGGTGCCCAGGTGGACTACCTTTGGGTCCAAAGGCAAGGTCTTATCCTCTAACATGAAACAGTTGAGAGTGCAGCCACAAGAGCCTGGAGCGAGGAAGATGGCGAGTTCAGTGTTGGATGCAATGGTGACAGAGGAGAGTGCCAAAGTCAAATTTCTGCTCCTAGTACCACGCTCAACAAGCTCAGGCATTAGACCACACATGTCAAACACAAGACCCTCTGAAGAGAAAACCTAGCATTTTATGTGGCCTGCTGGCCATCCATCAAACCTATCAGGAATTCTACTCACCTGTCTGCAATTCCGGTCTGTTACCGCTGACCTCTCTCCCCTGGCATCTGTGTGCAATGTCTTATATGCGGCAAAGATGCTGCGGTGAGAGGTCAGTGGTCACAGACTCAACAGTGGTTGCTGTTTTCACTCCTGATGGACCGAAGCTGCAGGCTGGGTGAGTGGAAAACCTGTAGGGATGCTGCCCAGTTAGAGGCCAATATGGGGGTTGCTATTACTACTGGGACTACTATGGGGGTCACGTACTTCTGGGGACAATATAGGGGACACTATTACTACTGGGCCACTATGGGGGTCACTATTACTATTGGAGGCACTATGAGGAACTATTACTAATGGGATAACAATGCTGGTCACTTACTACTGCAGCCACTATGAAGGTCATTCTTATTATTGGGGCTACTATGGGGGTCAATATTACTACTGGGGCAACTATTGGACTTGGGCTACTCTGGAGGACACTATCACTACTGCAGTCGCTATTACTACTGTGGCCACTATGGGGGTTGCTATTACTACTGCAGCCAATATGGGGGTCACTATTAGGGCTTGATCACACATGCATAAGCACATTTCAGTTGTGTAGAAAATTGCTTAGGCCTGCGTTTTCAGCTGCTTCAGTGCTTTTATGTGCACAAATACACTGAGAATTTGCGCATGCAAAAAAGAACACAGACAGGCTCACTGAAATGTGCGCAGATACGAAGTGAATACACAGGTTTGCTACGTATATGCCCCTGCCCATTCACTTCAATGACCTTTTGCTGTGCGTAATATGTACCAAAATAGGCCATGCTGTGTTTTTTTTTAAGGGATCGCACATTACGTGAAAAAATATGCTCGTTAACAAACACATTGAAATCAATGGGTTCTATTTAATGCATATACCCTGTGCAAATACGCTCATGTGAAAGAGCCCTTACTATACAATTACAATAAGCCTATTGAAGGCAACCATAAAGCTGATGTGGCCCTCGGTGAAAATGAATTTGACACCGCTGCACTAGATGGTCTCTATGTCAGCTGAAGAAGAAAACGAATATACATGTAAGCGCCTCTCCCTCTTATACCCAAAGTATTGAGAAGAGTTCTAGAGGAACAGACTGAAGTGATCGTCATGTTTCCATCCTGACCCCATTGGACAAGTTTCCCTCTGGCATGGGTGCAATCGAGATTTCCACCCACAGTGGATGTGTTTTCCCAGAGAAGCATTCTGCATCCACATCCTCACACGCTGTATCTCACAGCCTGGAAGCTTAATACAAAAATCTAAGGGAATTAGGTTTATCTAAGAAAGTAATCACTACTATGTTGGCTGACCAAAGACCTTCTACCGTCAAGGTATATAATGGAGTCCGTGGCCTCTTCAGAACATGGTGTGCGCAGAACAGCGTCTCTATGGACTCTCTGATCGCTATCCCGCAAGTCTTGCAAAATTGCTTAATAAAAATAACCTTTAAACTTGAATCCATTCAAAGTGCAATTTAAAGCCATCAATGTGCAGTTACAGGGAAAACTCTAACAATCACATAGTTAGAACTTTTTTCAGAACCCTGAAAAAACGTAGTTCCTGCCTCGAAGGCTCCTGCATGGGACCTCACTGGGGTGTTCTGCTTTTACCAAACAGCTAATTGAGCCAATAGACAACTGTTCTAAGATTCTTAACCTTCAGAGAAAAACATCAAGCAGGAAACATATTTACCTGCACTTTTTCCAGATCCACAGGATGAAGAACAAAAAAGAGGCACTTTTACTACAACACCAAGGTCCCAATAAATGACCCAAGCTACCCTTGCTAGGTGTATTAGGGGGCCAATTGAAAAATGTTTTTACCCCTCAGAGCTATCTTCTCTATGTATAGCAGAGCACATTCTACAGCTACATCCTCAGCTGAAGTTGGACATGTACCATTAGACCAAACCTGCCAAGCTATCACAGGGTCACCTTCATCTATATTACAGGCAATCACACAAAAATGGCCATTACTTACTGACTGAGGAGTGCATATAGATGCATTCTCTCACCATGCAGGTAGCTGACTACCAAATGGAGGAGCCAATAACACCTGTGCAGGACACCGATAAGACAACCACTCACACTGCCTCCTGATAATGAGGGGGGGGGGGGGGGGTGGATGCTTGGTGTACACTCCCACACATAGTGGATACAGGGTGCCAGACCATTCTGATATATGTAGTTCACCATGCAGACCAGCAACCTATTAATGACGCCATGATAATTCGGCGGGTTGCCCTGCATATCCATCAGTGAACCACATTGGTACTGCCACCCTGGGCTCCCCCTGGAGTCTTAATGCCACACTGCATGTGAATGATAGATAATAAATGCAAGGCATTGGTTGGATGTTGGCCAAGATACACTTCACGGTTCCTTGCATTGTAGTGGGTCCTGTGAGACGGTGACCGGCAAGGTGCTGGAGGGCAGGTATGTGTCGCCTAGGATGCTCTCCTATGCTGCCTTGGGGAGCGCTTGGGCAGATACGTGCCACCGAGCAGCCTGGGCTCGGTGGAGGAAGCCGGCAGTATAGTGTTAGTAGCATTAAGCTACTAACACGCTGTAGCAAGTAAGTGGCTCCAAGCCACATAATCCGGGCAGGCTTTTCCTGGAGTGACCGAAGTGAAGGGTGGGATGGTCACTCCCACGTACCAGGTGAGGCTGGTACCAGGCCATATAAAGCCTGGGCCTACAGGGCCTAGGAGAGAGCTGAGACCTCTGCAGGTCTGAGAGTCCTGGCTGGCTGTGTGCAGGAGCCATTTTGATTACCCGTGTGTAGACAGGAACGCTACATGTTTAGTAAGTGCTCAGACGAGCAGGATTTCCTTTATGTTTGCCTGATGTTAAGGCCTGTATTTTGCTTTGTTTGCTTGGAAATAAACCCAGGCAAAGCCTGGACTAAAGACTTTATCGCAAGTGTCACTGTCTCTGACTGCTTATACCCAGGTTGCTACCGTTCCTAAACGCTAATTCCTCACATATGGTGTTTGGATGCGGGCAGCGGTCTTAAAGAGACATACACCAATTAATGGACATTTTGCTGCAGTAGCTGGAGAACCGTTGCTAAGGGCAACCGCCCAAGAGAGATTGACTGGAGAGTGCTGTAACCCCCCATGTCCTGGGTGAAAGCTGCAACGGCACAGCCATTAGATACAGCCAAGATGGAGGATCTGATGAAACAGCTGACGCTAATGACAGCAACCCAGCAAAAAGTCCATGAGAAGGCCATGAGGGCTCAGGCCGAGACTAATGCTCTACTGGTGGAAGCCAATCGGTTAGCCTTGCAGGAACAACAGCGGGTTAACCAGCAGCTGCAAGAGCAAATCCTGGCGGGGGCGCAAAGTGTGCAGAGGACGTCTGGTTCGCTCCCCACTACCCGTACCGCGGTACAGGCGGCCTTACAAAAGATGACACCCACCGATGACATCGAGGCCTATCTCGCGGTCTTTGAGAGAGTGGCCGAGAGGGAGAAGTTACTGGTGCCTCAGTGGGCGGAGGTAGTAGCGCCTTTCCTGACGGGAGAACCCCAAAAGGCCTACTTTGACCTCGGTGAGCAGGATGCCAAGGACTATAATAGGCTCAAAGGGGAGATCCTGGCACGCTTGGGCGTGGACACCCATGTGCGGGCCCGACGCGTACACGCCTGGACTTTCACGGACGACCTACCAGCTCGCTCCCAGATGTACGACCTGTTCCACCTGGTGAGAAAGTGGCTGCAGCCGGAGGAGTCGTCCCCGGCAGAGATCGTACAGAAAGTGGTTCTGGATAAATTTATACGCTCGTTGCCCCCCGCAATCCAGCGCTGGGTGGGACAAGGAGGTCCCCAGGACGTGGACCAACTCGTGAGCCTCGTCGAGAGGTATAAAGCCACGGAGGACTTACTGCAAGCCGTGCCTCCTCGACGTTCCAACCCCGGGAATAGCAAGTCGGCCGGAGCACCTGGTAAGACTGTTCCGTATGTAAGGGGTGTCAAAAGTGTCCCAAAGGGAGGCGGCTCAGAGGGGGATCATGTGGGACAGAAGAGGAGTCCCAACTGGACAGTCCGGTCCCGGGTAGAACCCCAAGGGCACCGGGGCCCCATACTATGTTGGCACTGTCGTGAGCCCGGGCATATTGCTGCCAACTGTCCACTTACCGTGGAACCCATGGACTGTGACTCTGCCCGGCGGAGGTCGATGTTCGCACGGCCAGTGTGTTCTGCAGAGACTGCGTCAGAGACTGATCGACCATTATGTCACCTAAAGGTGAATGACTTTGCGGTGACAGCTCTACTGGACTCAGGGAGCTTGGTTACGCTGGTGCACTCCAGCCTGGTCGATCCCACAACCTTCACCAGCCGTCGCATGGGGGTTGTTTGTGTGCATGGGGACACCAAGGAGTATCCTATTGCCCTTGTACGACTTGATACTCCATGTGGACTTGCCACCCATAAGGTGGGCGTCGTAAAATCCTTAATGCACACCGTGATCCTCGGGAGAGACTTTCCCCTATTTTGGGACTTGTGGCGACACCGAGGGTCGTCTGCAAATAAGGTTCATGATGATGCAAATGTGTATGATGTGTCTCCCGAACCGTTTGACCCTGAGGGTACGGTTCCAGCAGAAGGGGTGACCCAAGAGAATGGGGATAACTTTCCCTTAACAGTATTGGCGGGTGAGACGGAGGTACAGGATGAAGTAGTTGCTATGCCTGACTTAGAGGTCTCACGTGCCAATTTCGGATCTGAGCAGCTCCGAGACCCCACCTTAGTAAAAGCCAGGGAAAATGTTAAAGTGATAAATGGGGAGCCTCAATTTCCAGGGGCTGATACTGTGTTTCCACACCTTGCAGTCAACCAAGAATTGTTGTATCAGGTTGACAAGGTCCGTGGGGAGGTTGTGGAACAGCTGGTGGTACCTCAGTCCTATCGTAGGATGGTCTTAGACCTGGCGCACAAGCATGTGCTGGGAGGTCATCTCGGGAACGAAAAGACTAAGGAACGCATCCTTCAGCGTTTTTTCTGGCCTGGGGTACATGGTGATGTAAAACGTTACTGTGAGTCGTGCCCGGAGTGTCAAATAACAGCTCCTATGCCCCATTACCGGAACCCCTTAGTTCCCTTGCCCATCATAGAGGTGCCGTTAGAGCAGATCGCTATGGACCTAGTTGGGCCCTTGGTAAAGTCTGCCCGGGGTTACCAACATATATTGGTGGTTGTAGACTACGCCACCCGTTACCCCAAAGCCGTTCCTTTACGCAATACGTCATCCAAGGGTATTGCAAAGGAACTACTTCACATGTTCTCCCGCACGGGCATACCAAAAGAGATCCTGACAGACCAAGGAACCCCCTTTATGTCAAAGGTCATGAAGGAATTGTGTAAGCTGCTGAATATTAAGCACTTACGGACCTCTGTGTACCACCCACAGACGGATGGTCTGGTTGAGAGATTTAATAAGACCCTAAAAAGCATACTCAAAAAGGTAGTCAGTAAGGATGGGAAGGACTGGGACTGTCTGCTGCCATATTTAATGTTCTCAATCCGTGAAGTCCCACAATCCTCCACTGGGTTCTCTCCTTTTGAATTAGTTTATGGTAGACATCCCCGAGGGCTCCTTGATGTAGCTAAGGAGCACGAGTCCACCCCCTACAGGAGTGTTATTGAACACATCTCCCTCATGCAAGATCGAATTGCGGCGGTCATGCCCATTGTTAGAGAACACTTACAGCAGGCTCAAGAAGCCCAAAGTTGGGTATATAACAGGTCCGCCAAGGTGAGAACCTTCAACCCTGGGGATCGGGTACTAGTGTTGGTACCCACCCTAGAAAGTAAATTCCTAGCAAAATGGCAAGGGCCCTATGAAATAATCGAGAAAGTCGGAGAGGTAAACTATAAGGTGTACCAGCCAGGTAGGCGGAAGCCAGAACAGTTGTACCATGTAAACCTAATTAAGCCATGGAAGGACAGAGAAGCCCTGACTGCAGTGAGCACCCCCCATGGTGGGGTCCCAGAGGTGTGTGTATCAGGGTCCCTGTCCAAATCCCAACAACAAGAGTCGAGGGAATTTATACAATGTAATTCAGATGTGTTCTCTGATATACCAGGGCGTACTGGTGTCATAAAACACGACATAACTGAACCAGGGGTAAAGGTTCATTTGAAACCGTACAGGGTTCCAGAAGCCCGCAGACGAGCCATCTCAGAGGAGGTCAAGAAAATGCTAGACCTCGGAGTAATTGAGGAGTCGAAAAGCGAATGGTCCAGCCCTATCGTGCTGATACCAAAACCTGATGGCTCTCTGCACTTCTGTAACGACTTCCGGAAGCTAAATGACGTGTCAAAATTTGACGCATACCCAATGCCGAGAGTGGACGAGTTAATTGAGAGACTGGGTCATACCAGGTACTTTTCCACTCTCGACCTTACTAAAGGCTACTGGCAGGTTCCCCTTACAGACAGCGCGAAAGAGAAGACTGCGTTTGCCACACCAGAAGGGTTGTTTCAGTACATCTGCCTACCCTTCGGTTTGCATGGAGCCCCAGCAACCTTCCAAAGATTGATGGATATCATACTCAAACCCCATTGTCAATATGCGTCAGCATATTTAGATGATATCATCATCTTTAGCGAAGACTGGGACAGCCATCTACCCAAGGTACAGGCAGTACTTAACTCCCTTAGAAAAGCAGGGCTCACAGCAAACCCAAAGAAGTGCGCCCTGGGTCTTGAAGAAGCACGATACCTGGGGTATATAATAGGTAGGGGTATTATAAAACCCCAGGTCAATAAAGTTGAAGCCGTTCAGAACTGGCCACAACCCACAACTAAAAAGCAGGTGAGAGCCTTTTTATGCATTGTAGGGTACTATAGGCGGTTCGTGCAAAACTTTGCTAGCATAGCAGCGCCCCTAACAGACTTGACCAAGAACAGTAAGTCAGTCATGGTCAAGTGGAACCCTGACGCAGAAAAGGCGTTCCAAGAATTAAAACGAGCCCTCTGTAGACGTCCAGTGTTAGTCACACCCAATTTTAAAAGGGAATTCATTGTCCAAACAGACGCGTCCGATGTGGGACTGGGAGCAGTTCTGTCCCAAGAAGTAGAGGGAGAGGAACATCCCGTAATTTATCTGAGCAGGAAGCTCACGCCACCGGAAAAAAATTACAGTATCGTTGAGCGGGAGTGCCTAGCCATCAAGTGGGCCCTGGAATCCCTAAAATACTACCTGCTAGGTCGGCACTTCAGGCTGATCACAGACCACTCCCCCTTAACCTGGATGTCACAGGCAAAAGAAAGAAATGCCAGAGTCACTAGATGGTTCCTGACCCTTCAAAATTTTACTTTTTCGGTAGAGCACAGGGCCGGAAAGCTACAGGGCAATGCCGATGCCTTATCAAGGACGCATTGCATGACGGCGAAAGGTGTCCGACCCCACAGGCTCGAACAGAGGGGGAGGGTATGTGAGACGGTGACCGGCAAGGTGCTGGAGGGCAGGTATGTGTCGCCTAGGATGCTCTCCTATGCTGCCTTGGGGAGCGCTTGGGCAGATACGTGCCACCGAGCAGCCTGGGCTCGGTGGAGGAAGCCGGCAGTATAGTGTTAGTAGCATTAAGCTAATAACAGGCTGTAGCAAGTAAGTGGCTCCAAGCCACATAATCCGGGCAGGCTTTTCCTGGAGTGACCAAAGTGAAGGGTGGGATGGTCACTCCCACGTACCAGGTGAGGCTGGTACCAGGCCATATAAAGCCTGGGCCTACAGGGCCTAGGAGAGAGCTGAGACCTCTGCAGGTCTGAGAGTCCTGGCTGGCTGTGTGCAGGAGCCATTTTGATTACCCGTGTGTAGACAGGAACGCTACATGTTTAGTAAGTGCTCAGACGAGCAGGATTTCCTTTATGTTTGCCTGATGTTAAGGCCTGTATTTCGCTTTGTTTGCTTGGAAATAAACCCAGGCAAAGCCTGGACTAAAGACTTTATCGCAAGTGTCACTGTCTCTGAGTGCTTATGCCCAGGTTGCTACCGTTCCTAAACGCTAATCCCTCACAGTTCCTACACTAATATAAAATAGGTTGCTGGTCTGCATGGTGAACTACATATATCAGAATGGTCTGGCACCCTGTATCCACTATATGTGGGAGTGTACACCAAGCATCCACCCCCCTCATTATCAGGAGGCAGTGTGAGTGGGTGTTTTATTGGTGCCCTCACAGGTGTTATTGGCTTCTCCATTTGGTAGTCAGCTACCTGCATGGTGAGAGGAGGATGCATCTATATGCACTCCTCAGTCAGCAAGTAATGGCCATTTTTCTGTGATTGTTTTTAATTCTTGATTTCCCCTTCTGTGTTGCATTTATATTAGTGTAGGGACCCACTACAACGCAAGGAACCGTGAAGTGGTTAGTGGGCTCATGTATCTTGGCCAACATCCAACCAATGCCTTGCATTTATTATCTATCATTCACATGCAATGTGGCTTTAAGACTCCAGGGGGAGCCCAGGGTGGCAGTACCAATGTGGTTCACTGATGGATATGCAGGGCAACCCGCTAAATTATCATGGCGTCATTAATAGGTTGCTGGTCTGCATGGTGAACTACATATATCAGAATGGTCTGGCACCCTGTATCCACTATGTGTGGGAGTTTACACCAAGCATCCACCCCCCTTATTATCAGGAGGCAGTGTGAGTGGTTGTCTTATCGGTGTCCCGCACAGGTGTTATTGGCTCCTCCATTTGGTAGTCAGCTACCTGCATGGTGAGAGAATACATCTATATGCACTCCTCAGTCAGTAAGTAACGCCCATTTTTCTGTGATTGTTTTTAATTCTTGATTTCCCCTTATGTGATGTACCTATATTACAGGCTAGACAAACCCTCAACAGAGATTGAGTGAAGATGTATGATTATGAAACCAATGATTTTCAATGGTTTCATTCTCATTTGCGATGTTTTCGCTCCTGCGATGCTGCGTGGAAAACAAATCACAGCATGGCCATTCTTTCTGTGATTTCAACCACTGTTTTCAATGGGGCCGGTGGCAGCGGCGCCAATCCTATTGAAAGCAATTGGATGCGTTGCTGGGATGTGAGGCTGTCACATCCAAGGGTTTAACTTTGTCCTCAATGGGGCTGGCAGCAGCAGTACGGGCCACATTGAAAACATGGAGAACATCGCGATGTAAAAGCAGTGGCAGGGGATTCCTTCATCCCCGCGGGGCCTCCCCTCATCACTGAACCCTGTCACAGCTGCAGCAGGGGATTGCAATCTTCTCCCATTGCTTTCAATGGGGCCGGCGCCGCTGCTACCCCTTTGAACAGAATGGGATAAAGGGAACCCCTGCAGGGATGCAAGGCTGTTTTCACATGAAAACGCCTCGCATCCAAGGCTTTTTAGAAGGTTTATGAGAGCGATATCGGGCCATGAATCACGGCCCAATATCGCTCTTGCCAGTGTGCAGGAGTCCTTCCTGTGTCTCTGCTGCGCTTAAAGGAGATGAAATGGCAGCTGTCTAAGTCACATCAACTTCCTTCATTTCATCCCCTGGAAAGTTATCAGATGTCCTAATACAGACTGTCTTTAGAGTGTATTTGTATTAGCAGAGTTCAAAACAGGTGGCAGATATAATTTTATAAAGTGATTAAACACAGGTAAGTATGTGTGTCCTTTTCATGGAGCAAACTTGGTGGGTGCAAAGTGCCGCCAGTCTATGCAAGTGTTAAAATTTGGGATTTAATTTACAACATGGGTCTTTGGTAATTTATAGGACACACTAAGGTACATGCTGAGCCAGTCGACTGTCACTTGGTCCACACATTGTTCAAAAATGTTCCACAGCCAACGGCAATGGGACATTTTTACTAGGGACGCAATATAACTATTGAGCAACTTTAGACTTTTGTTCTGGTGAGCTATGGATCATGGTGTTTAATCAATTAAGCAGACTTTAAAAATGACAATATAAACACGGATAATCATAACAAGAAGATGTAATACTCTTACGGGGCCATGTCTACCATGCTTCTGAGAAACAGAAGAATGTTCTGATACTAGAAGGGACATTTTGAGCAAGCAGCGGTGAGACTCTGTAGCTGGGACATGAATTCCTTTCAGAACTCCAACTGATCTTTGCATCTTTCACTATATGGTGCAAAAAACGACATTGCTCAGTATATCCAATTAAATAATGGAGGGGACATTGCTTTGTGTTCATTTAAAGTAAAAATGCCCACGACTACTAAAAGTACAGCTAAAATAAATTAAAACTGACTCCAAAGAGTGACATACCATGCACATAAAACAATGTGTGCATTGTACATGTCCTTGCTCGGACTCAGAACCTGCTAAAGATGTTGCAGTGACATTACATGGCAAAAGAAAGCAATGAAAAATACTCACAGAATTCTTTTCTCTGTTGTCCCACCTGTCTTCAAAGACAGCAGCGCCACCTCCTCCCAGCAGGGGTCTTTCAGGTATCTTTATAGTCATTGCAGGCTGTATCCCACAAAGAAGGCTTCTGCTCCTCCATGGCTATAAGTACCTCCATAGCCACCCTTCTAGGCATGGTGGACCCACTGAGGATCCCCTAGTTCTCCAAATGTCTACCGTGCTTTTTACTGTTTGCTTTATAGAGTCCAGACAGCATATACGCCAGTCTTTGAGTTTTGCACACACGTTTTTGCATCCCCATTGACTTTTATGGGGACTTTTCGTGAGCAAATACGCAGGAAATTAAAACATGCTGCGGATTTTTTACGTGACCGAAATGCGTGTGGAAAATAGGCGCATGTGACCGAACCTGTTGAAATGAATGGTTTCTATTCACTGCGTATTCCACATGCAAATGCATCTGTGTGAGTAAACCCATAAGGTAACCCATTACAACATGACTAAAACTTTGCACTAATATCCAATTAACATCACTGATAGATAACACTGTTACAGCACTATTACACATGTACTGGAAGCGGCTGCTAGCACACGTGTTTTCCCAATAATTGCAGGGCTGCACTTGCAAGTACAGGTATAGCCCAGCATTTAAAGCTATTATATGAATGTTAACGGCGCTCGTGCAATAATGCCCTTAAGGTAAAAGCTATGCGACTCATTTATATCTTTAATTGACTTTTCTCTAGTAATAAACTGTCATATCTGAAAGCAAATCTTTAAAAAAGTGTTCTTTGTGTACAAAAATAGCAAAATATAAAAAAAACTGTATAAACGTTGTGTTGCTAGAATTGTGCTGACTTGGAGAGTAATGATAGTAGGTTATTTAATTTGTACACTGAATACCATAAAAATGAAATAGAAAAAACACATAGCAGAATTTCATATTTTTCCCCCCGAACCTCTAAAAAAGTTTATAAAAATTATGCAATACATTATGTATACCCACAAATAATACCACTAAAAAGTACAACTTTTCCCACAAAAGCAAGCCCTCATATGGCTGTCGACGGTAAAATTTTAATGCTATGGCTCCAGGAATGCAGCGATGAAAAAAAACGGAAAAATTAGTTGGTCATTAAGACTCAAACAAGCTTCATCACTAAGGGGTTAATTAACCGAAAGTCGTGCAATTATATCACAAGTGTGAAGGCGACCAAAGACTTCAAAATTTTTAATAAAAACTAAAAAAAATAAATGTTATTTTTTTGCAAACACAAAATAGCCATTAGATTATTTTTTGGGATTATACCTGCATTTTTAAGAGTTTTTTGTAGCAGTTTTTATTTACACATACTGTATATTTGTTTTATGGCTTTTTTTCCCATAAAGAAATCTATAAAAGCTTTCAGAAAAAAAACAGAATACACCATAACTGGAGCATGCTGCAATTTACAAAATATACTATGAATCCAATAAAAACAGCAAAAGTTAGAAACAAAAACGCCATTACAAAAAATGTATCATTTATCATTATGATTCAAAGGTGTCTACAGCTATTAAAAGTGTTAACACTTCTTAAAATCTTTTAATAAAATGCTTTAAAACGTTGCCACCATGTAACTTATGTATTAGCCCTTACCAATCTAATTTTCGATTCAGGTTTCCTAAAAGGCTTTCTCTCTTTGCTGTCATGCAACGGTGCCATATGCTGGCTAAAGCCAGTGTGTGTGCGCCAGAGAGGCTCCGACAGTGGAGTGGCTGGCAATAGACGGTAGGAATACCCTGTTGGACATCTTCTGTCATTGGAGATGTACAAGCTTCAATCAGAATGCAGGAAGATGTCAGACAGTGGATTGGAAACGGTTAGAATCAGTTTTTTTTTGAGCCTTCAGAAAAGTGAGTAAAAACCCTCAATTTGCCCGGGACATTAACAACCATCTGCAGTATGTAGTCAAAACCAGTCATTTTGACCAGCAGAGGAGGGGCATAAAGTCACATAAATATATGTCATGTTGTGCTACATATTGTAATTCATGTCTAATACATCCTAAAGTAATCTAAGGGACCTTTCACACGGGCAGAATAATTTCTCTGGGATGCAGCGCAATTATCCGCTGTGGATTTCCGCACCAAAATCTGCAGAGATAACTGAGAATTTCGATACAGAATTGCAGACTGATTTCAATTCATTTTCTTTCCATATCAAAATCCACAGGAAGCCTGAATTTACAATGATTTTGGTGCAGAATGCAGAAAATTCCACCCAAGTGAAGGATGCCTAACAGTATAGTTACAGTAGCCTAAGTCATCTTGATCTTATTACATCTTGGTGGTTTATCTGATTAGTCCAAGCATCTTAGGTCACATGAGTGCTGTACATTGTTTGTAGTTTCTTTTCAGCACTCTGAGTTACGGATATTGGATAATACACATGAACCATATACTGTATGTATTTATCTAGTTTACCGATACATAAGTATATCTGCCTCCAGTGTGTTTGAATACACCTTTATTTATCGAATGACCAGTATCAAACCTTCCCGTTTAATTTTCTGTTGTCTATATATGGCTTACACTTAGTGAGGCAAACCTTAGTGTACCAAACCTATTATGGATTCTTACCCTGCTTGATAGCTTTGCCGTGTTTTTGGTGTATGTTTGAATAAGCTTCCTACTTTACCAGCTGTTGGGTGGTGCGCCATAAACAATTTTTTTTGCCCCCAAAAACTGCTTAATCTGGCACATTTTACAACTTAACAAATTTTCAGCTCCTTTTATACACTTTGAAATGGGTCTCTTTGGCCTGAGGAAACATCTGGAGTATTGGGGCAATTTCAGACCACTACCATGGGAAACAGACTGTACTGTGGGCTTGGTGGAATACTGCTATTATGACCAGAGACTATGAGAGTGCCAATCCAAGTTCAACTAATGTAGGTTGCTCTGTGAGTCAACCAAGACTATAACCATCAAGCTGTGTGTGTACCTTCTAAGAGCGACTGTAATATATAAATTGCATACCACTTTTCAGAGTCAAGGGTCACACGCAGAACTGTTCCTCTTGCATTAAGCTAATTGCATGAAACTGTACAGAGGCATACTTAGAGCATATTGTTGTTGTTGTTAGCCGTTTAGTTCTTCACAATCCTCGGCAACCCTAAAGGCGAGCTCCCTCCATGTTTTTCAGTTTTACACTACTTCTTTCAGTTATGTGATATCCATCCATATCAGCTGAATCCCAATTATTTATATAGTAGACATTACTTGATATAGGGTTCTGTTTCCATTGAACATACAAACTCTATGTAGATGTTGTCCTTAGATCTAGAATTTCAGAGATTCAGAGATAAATCTGGGAGGCTACTGGCTAACTTAGCTCGGGGGAGGCAGCATATGAACATTATCCATGCACTCAGGGAATAAACACTATTCTGGGACTTCTACAAGACTCTGTATTAGGACAACCCCAAGAATCCCACACTGGGCCTGAAATTCCTAAAAAAGTTAAATACAAGAGGTAATTATCTCTCTCCCATGGAGTAAAGCCCTAAAGTACAGGTCATACCCACATTGTCCTTTCTATTCTGTATTGGTAGGATCCGATTTAATGTCTCATATCAATATGGTGTATATTAAGCTACCGTCAAAAGATGGCAAATATCTGGAACCACTAGAGTCATTTTGTCCAATCTCTCTGATCAATTAGGATCGTAATATGTAAGGCCGAAAAAAGACATATGTCCCTCCAGTTCAGCCTATTAACCCCCAATGTTGATGCAATTGATCAAGGATCTTAAGATTTTCTCACGTTAATAGCCAATAGACTGGCTATGGCTCTCCTAGCCCTGATCAGTAGTCAGAAGTATAAGGAAAGTGCTGATGGCCTTAAATAAAGAAGTTCAAGTGGACACGAGGATCGGGTCTATTGCTTTGTTCACCGTATACAATAAAAAGGCATTTGATGACGTCCAATGGAGATGGTAGGAAGAGGTTTTAGATGGCATGCATACCGTACATCCATAAATTATATAACAATTTGCAGGCAGCAGACAGAGTGAACAAGGTCAATAAACAAACTGAAGTCAGAAGCAGAGAAGATACAAAATTGAGTCAAACAGACATAGGTTAAAACCTGGACAAAAGACAGAAACACCTTCATACCCTTGTACACTAGGAGACTAATTGCTCAGGCACCCTCCAGGGAAGAAGGGTGGCTTATATAGACTCGATCCATTTTGCATTAGTTGAGAACTTTAAAGCTGGGTGCGGGTTCTGGATCTTTTAAAGGTGGGCCAAGCCCAACACCCTTCAGGCGACTCTAACAGGATCCCTAGGCTGGAGAGGAATGCAGTGTCTGACATTGATGCCTGGGCATGCAAGATGGGCAACTTCTGGAAAAAGGAGGTGAGGAGAGTCAGTGGCCACAGCCCCAATTCATTATAATAGTGATGTAGGGGCTAAGATACTAATGGGATGGAGGGTGTTAAGGCGTAATGTTGTGAGTGAAGAGATACACACTATCGGATTATGCTTAGGACAAAATTTGTCTTTAACTTACCTTAGGCCCTGTCAAAACCAGATAGGCTAGTAAATTGCCAGGAGTATAGAATTGACTTATTTCATAGCCTCTGAGAATTCTGAAAAGTCCAGATTTACTGCAAATGACCCAACAATTGTGGGGACTTTTAACCCCCCTGCATCTGATGTCTTACCTATTCCATTATGGGGTGGTGGGAGATACGGATGCATCCAGCAAAAGAGAGATCTAGCCCGACTCTCTAACTCATTTTACCAAGTAGCAAAGAGATGCTTGTTACAGGCCTTGATGTCCAATCTACATATGGTACTGATCAAATTAAGTGTTTAATGACTTTGGATTGTATGGAGATCGAGAATAGTAAGGAAAAATGCACAAAATATTTTTGTAACAAGTGGAAAGCCTTTATTATAAAATATCTCAAAGTGAAACAGCTGGTGATGCCCCTTAACCCTCACAGAATGGGATCTCACAGAAAGCATAAGAAGAAGTTTTGGGATGTCTAGGAGAATCTTAAAAAGGTAAAAAAAAATAAGTGAGGGGGTCGAGAGAGGAAGGCAACTTAATGGGTGGACTCTCCTAGACATAGAGAGGAAGAGTGATGGAAACAGCTAAGAAACCCTTAAGAGATGTACTGATATATGTATATAATGGTGTGGGGTATAGTATCTTATCCTACATTACATTGTCATTATATTAGAAACAATGTTTTTTTGTTTGATTTGGGCCTGTGCGCCCGCAGTGTTATGATGTGTTCTCCATGGGAAGAGAACTCTTGCCTTTTCTCCGCTCTATTTATGCTTCTTAAGAATAAGTAAACTAAATAAAAATCTTTCAAAAAACAGCAATAATTATCTACAAGTTCAGAAAAGTGGTGGAGAGCACTAATAAAGAGCCCCAGCCTCTATTACTGACACAAATAACAAATATCATTGGCACCGGTTATTGTGAAGTGACTAAGAAAAGGACTCTTTTACGCAGCGCAACCTTCCGATAAAGATGTTTTTTACAAGAGTATAAAGATTAGATCTTTTTTATTAATGAAATAAGATACCGGCAAAAAAAACGTTGGTTCGAGACAAAGAGCCTCTTCATCAGTAAAGCTGGGGTACAAGCGGCAGAGGCTGCAGTTAGTGCATGGGTACATTCTGCAAGGGATAATTGATCAGCAAGAGGGGGCTGCTGTAGTGGCCAATGTTGTAAGGTCAGAGATTGGCAGAACTGGTGCAAGTTAGGGTACATCCACATGTAGTGTAAATGTTGGGGATGTTCTGTAGCGGAACTGCTGGGGATATTCTACAGCATTTTTCAAGACAAGCAATATGGATGAGATGTCAAGAAATCTCGCCCATTTGCTGCAGAAAAGAATTGCAGTGTAAATTGCCCCAAGCTGCAGATTTTAAATCCACCGCATGACTTTTTATGCTGCAATTTTTCAGTATGGATTTCTCCCTTTGCAATTCAAAGGGTGAAATCTATGGCACATTCAAGCATTTTTGCACCAAAATCCACAGCAACCGCCATGCTAAGATTTTTGTTGTTATGGGTTTTCCATGGATTGACTGTACATTTTCCATTGCAAACTTTCTGACATGGGTGACCTTACCTTAAGGCCTTAGTCAGACGGGCGTTTTTTCGCGCGATTTGCGCATGCGCATGCATCTGGCGATTTTATAAAACCATTGCTTTGCAATGGTATCGGACACATGAGCGCTTTTTATGCGCTCGTCCGATAAATTATAGAACAGAAATCGCAGATCGCACCTATAGAGAAGAGAACAGGAATCGCAGATCGCAGATAGGTGCGATCTGCGATTCCTGTTCACTTCTCTATATGCGCTCAATGGGGCCGGCGGCAGCAGCGCCGACCCCATTGAGAACATATAGAAGACAAATCGTTCTCCTCTGCCACAGCTGTAACAGCTGTGGCAGAGAAGAATGATGTTTGCCCATTGAATTCAATGGAGCCGGCAATACAGCTGGCTCCATTGAAAGCAATGGGCTGCCGGCGATCACAGGATGAATTTTCGGGAAGGGCTTAAATATATAACCCCTTTCCTGCAATTCATCCAGAAATGTGTAAAAACAAAAAAATATATATATACTCACCTTGTCCCGGCAGACGGAGTTCAGCCGCGGCCGGCGGCAGTTCTCCTGAACTAATGTGAGTAGTATTCAGCAGTCGGGGATTTAAAATCCCCGCCTGTTGAATGAGCTGCCTCTGATTGGTCACAGCCTCACCAATCAGAGGCAGCTCTCACTCACACCCATTCAGGAATTCATGACTATATGACACTTCAGAGGTATTTACCATGAGCTGGGCAACATGTAAAGAAACATGCTATAGACATCTCTCAAAAGGAGAGATTACATAATACAAGATCCTATCCCTCAGACACTACTAATAGATCTATCCTGCTGATCTCATACCAGGTCATCGTACACTCAACGACTTGTTGACTTTTGCAAACAGAACTCTGGACAGTTACATTTCAGTTGAATGGATTATTGCGTGGAGCACACCCTACTGTTAGAACCAAGAATTGCAACTACTGTTACATATTTACTAAGTATTGCTCTGATCTGCACTAAAAGAATGACCTACAGCGCCAATTTCTACAGGCTGGCAGTATATATAACCTGTCTTAATGCCAACAACTTTATATGTTTATGTCTCATAAAATGATAACTTATGCGAGAGTTCAAAAGATCACAGAAGAATAGAAATGGCACTTTTTATATACTGTTAACCTTCTTGCGCTGCAACGTATTATCACATTTGCAGGAGAAAATGAAAATTATGTGGCAATCTTAAACATGCAGTAAAATCATAATAGGTTTAGCAACTTTCTCTACAATCTGAATGAAAATGACTGATTTTAGAGATGATCACTATGTAATGTGACCTGTGAAAAAACTCCAATTTGATTACCATTAGTTCTTTTCATATAAGTGAGACTTTTTCTAGAAGACCCTATTAAAGGAACAGAAATGTTTTGTTTACTAGCATGAAAACAATGAAACCTTTAAAACTGCTTCATTTTCAGAAATTGTTAGAAAATAGCTAGATCATGTGATCACTCTGATAATGAATCATCTATTGGTCTGATTGAGGCAAAGTATCCTAAAGTGACTCACTAGGACAATTATGTCATAGGGCCAAAGAGGAGAGAGGATATTACCTATTAGCATTCTTCTCTGCTGATGTCCCGCTGGTCCACTGGTACAAGATCCTGTCCAAGGTGGCCACTGCAATATGCTAGCTACCTGATGCACACTGTGCACTGCTCTCTGATTGGCCGGCACTGATCATGTGAACAGTGCTGGTCAATCAGAGAGCAGGTAAAGTGCATTGGCATTCTTGCACTAATAATGCACTGTTGGGATTAGGTAGTCTAAAGATCAGACATGTTGGATGGCTGAAAAAGTGACCCAGATCTGATGGTTCTGAGGGCATTAGCACAGAAAATGAACAACAGGTAATATAACTGTTCCCTCTGTTCGCAGGCAAACATTTGTCCTGAAACCGGAGAGTCACTTTAAAGGGGTTGTCCTACTACAGACACTTCACGGCAATCAACTGATGGTGGCCAACCAGATATTTCCCCAGCAGCAGCCTCTGCAAAGAAAATGTAGTATGACAAGATAATCTTATATTCAGATGGATGATTCTAGTCTACAGTCCCCAATGGATGATGTTTTGAGGATTTACTTACCATTACACAAGTGGTGTAATTATTGTCAGTGAGTCCGAAATTGCCACAGGTGTTCTCTCTATATAGGATATCCTAAAATTATGTGAATATGCCCACGATCAGCCGCTGCACAAGCAAATGCTCATTCACTGATTGATCGTATCTTTTATGTAGGCATTAAAAATACTCCTAAACAGGAAGATGTGCTGCCAATATCAGACTGGGGTACATAAGGCCCACCAGAGGAAGTAATTCTAAGGGCCCACCTTCCAAGTAAATAAGTATAGGCGGTACAAAAATATAATTCATCAATATGCAGTACATTCCTTGTGGAATCTCAATACAAACGTGATAAATAGGTACAAAGTACCAAGATTATTCAGGACCGTTTTAACCATTGGGCAAATGGAGCGCCTGCACGCATATTTTGTATTTCAGCCGCACTTCAGTAGCGTTGAGCGATTCCAGCGTCCTGATTGGTTGTTGGGTACACCCCCCCCCCCCCTTTGGAGATGTGGGCGGCCTGCTAAATAAGCAGCAGCAGGGCCGTAGGAGGGTCGGCAACTAACCCCAACCCTAAACCCTAACCCCTAACCCTAAACCCAAACCCTAACCCTAAACCTAACCCTAAACCATAAACCCAAACCCTAACCCTAAACCTAACCTAACCCTAACCCCCCGCGGGTCTCGTGAAGTAGCACTCGTGCACATCTCCAAAGGGGGGTGTGTACCCAACAACCAATGAGGTCGCTGGAATCACTCACCGCTACTGAAGTGCGGCTGAAATACAATATATGCCGCCTGCACTGGTCCCTAGGGCAGCAGCACCATTCTGGATTGTGTTCGCTTACAAACAGTAATTTTATCTGGCACAAGTATAAATAGCAATATTATAAGAAATAATGTCTGACGCAAACAAATAACGGTCAGAAAGTTTCCACTGTATATGTCATGGAAGTAATGATTAACCCCTTCAAGATCAGAGATTTTTTTATTTTATTTAAATTTTTTTGTCCACGAGTTCCAACAGCCATAACTTTATTTGTCCATGAGGGCTTACTTTTTTGGAGCAGTTTAATTTTTAAATGGTACCATTAAAATACCAAGTAAAAAGTAATGTACTAAAAAAATGTTGAAAATTTTTAAGTAGGGTGAAATGAAAAAAAATTGCGATTATGCCAGTTTAGCTTTTATGGTGTTCATGAAGCAGTAAAAATGATATTGAAAGTTATTCTGTGAGTTAGTAGAATTAGGGCTCTTACACACTGGCGCTAGATTTTCTTGCAATGCGAGAGTGAGTGAAAACATGATTTTCAATGGTTTCATTCTCACTTGCGATGTTTTCACTCACTGCAAGTTGCTGTGAGAAAATCTGCGATATCGTCCATTGCTTTTAAGCCGGCAGCAGCAGCAGCGCCGGTCCCATTGAAGTCAATGGGACAATATCACAAAAGAGCTATGGAATCGCCCATTGTAGGGAGAGAGGGGGATGGAACTACAGGGGATCTTACATAGCTTCCTATATTTGGAGAGAAAGGGGGCAGGGCTAGAGGACTTTCCCAGGGATTCCCTAAGATCGGAGGTGGGGCTAGAGAGGGGGCAGGGATAGATAGTTATAATGAGAACCCCTCTAACCCCACCCCCTCTCTAGCCCTGCCTCCTCACCCTCATTCTCGGAGAAGCCCTGGGAAAGTCCTCTAGCCCTTAAGGTGATACCACATTTATATAGTTTTATAAATATGTTTTACTACTTTAAAAAAGTAATGAAACAATTAAAATATGGATTAAAATATGGCATCAATAATAGGCTGTAAGCCTGCATGGTGCACTACACATTCCATGTAGCTTGCTATCCTGTATATGGCCTCTTTTTGTGCAAGAATAATCATAAGCAGCCACTCCTTCAATATAAGGAAGGTCATAGCATGGCTGTTCATCAGTACCTTGCACCTGTGCAATTACTCCTTCAAGTTTGCTGTCTGTATGTTGGGGATGTGATGTTTTTAGCTTTCCTCTTGTATTAGTATATCAGTAAGTATGCGGTTGCTTTTTGTGATTTTTTGGGGGGTTATTGCAGATATGACCCCAACCATACAAACTTATGTTTACAAGTCACATACACATGTATATATTACACATAATATGCTTATTACATAACTTAACACATTACACATAATATGCTGATTAAACATCTTATAATACAGTTTGTACATTACACACATAATACAAGTCGGGAGGCGTATCATCACTCCTTAAGGAGAGCACCTAGAAGGTGAGTGAGGAGACTTAAGTGCAATCAGCTGCCAATGCATAGAGTGGGGTCACCTCCTGTCTAAGGGTTCACTGAGAGATTCACCAGCTCCCTGGTGGCTCAGTCCGAGCCTGTGTGCCACCAACTAATGCATTCTGTATGGGGACAAGCAATCATCTGCCCATGTAACCCTTATTATTGAGTGTCGATTGACATGCTCATTGTCAATCCATGCTTCTTTCCACGAGAAGATTATCTGGCTGTATACAACCACCACAGAGCAGCTCTTCGTTGAACCTGGTAGGGCATGCTAAGTGGGGTAAAAAACTCTATTAAGGTGCTTTTGGACGTAATGACTGCTGTTCAAACAGTCATTCAAATGAGCAATAATCGCTCGGTCTGAACACGAGCCAACGACTGAACAATGAGCGATAATCATTCACTCTGTGCTTGTTGTTCATTTTATACTGCCATAAAAATCCTCGTTGGCTCGTTAACTAATCGTTCGGTTTAAACATCACTCGTTCAGTCCTTCTTATTCGCTTTACAGCAAAAGTGAAAGATTGAACAGTTCTAAACAAGCCAACGATGTATCCGCCTGTCCAAACAGGCTGCATGAGAGCGAACGAGATAGCGGTGACATCAGTCACTCATTTGCTCATTTAAACAATAATCGTCTTGTCTAAAAGGACCCTTATTTCTTCGAACCCTTTTTTATACTAACAATTAACTAAAAAATTGGGACTATTAATACAATCTAACCACAAAATTTGGATTATTACATTAACCTCTTCTATGTAAAGGGCTGCAATGATTAGGTTTACTTGATTCAATCATTTTCTGAACACATAGAACAGTTTGGTCATTTGATCAGCCAGACAAAAAGTTGTAGCCTGTAAGTGGAGACCCCATTATGAGGAATAGAAGGGCTTTATTTGTTAGCTGTTTCATTTGGGAGCCAAATATGCCAAGCTCAGTTACCTAACTTTCTAGATTTTTTTGGATTGGGCATAAAACAAACTTGTTTAAGGCTAGTTTCACATGTGCAGTTTTTGAAATTGGGTTTGATACAGTTTTTGATACATTTTTTGAGTCAACCATAGAGTGGATACGAGAGAGAAGTATAGGTCTTTCATGTATACTTTCCCCAACTTTTGAATCTACTCCTGTTTTTGGCTCAAATTGTATCAAAAATGTTACCCAAAACTGCATATGTGAATCCAGCCTGATGAAAGATTATGTGACTAGGCTCTTTGCTGTGACTCAGGTCGGAAAGGTGTGAGGTTTCTAACGTAACAAGGGAGTGAACCTTCTGAGCAACGTGGCAATGCAGGCTGGATCATTGCGTGTGTTTTTTTTTTTTCCATGTCAGATTATATCTTGTTTGTTGATTATTACTTTGACAATCATAGATAATTGTCCTGGGATTTTCCATATCTGTTAAGGGGCCTCACACTGTAGCTTGACTAATTAATCAAGCGTGACAAACAGCACAGTGCTCCACAAGATCATAGTAAAGTTGCCAAGTATACCTCAAAGGTACAGCATAGCAGAACACCTATTTTTAGGCTCTGATGACTATTATTTGTGTACCGCTTCCAATTTAGACAGCATTTAATACTGTTTACCACAACATGAAAACATAGCCAATTAATAATCTTAAGTATCGGTTCATGCAAACAGACTATGCCAGTTACTGCTGCTGAGCAGACAATGACATACTGTTACCAATTTGCTGGCAACAGAAAAAGCTAAACACAAATAATCCTCTTGGTAATTTCTAACTGAAAACTATGTGGAAAAAAACTGTGACCACACAGTTGACAACAGTATGTTTGTCAAATTCTATTATTCATTTCTTTTTGGCACCCTTTCCGTAGACTAATTACTAGTGAGTTGTCATAGCCTTGTGATTTCTTGTCAGTTCTGTTGACCTAATCTTAGCTTAGAAGAATTAAGCTTTTTTTTCTCTTAAGGAAGAAAAAAAAGACAAACATACTTGTCAACTTAGCCCACCCACATATCACTGAGCCAACAATTCCTTAGTGTGGTTCACCACACACCAGCTTCACCTGACTGCCTCTTACCTGGTGCGTGACCTTCAATTCAAAATTCCAACAATGTGCAACTTGTGTTTGGCAAATGAATTGTAAGTATGCCAGCTGCCAGATGTCTTCATTCTTATAACACCTTCAAGTCTGCTTCTGGCAGAGATCCACATACAAAGCAGGCTAAGCGGTAATTGCGCTGTCGATATGCTGTAGGACAAAAAAAAGAGACACAACTAAACCGGGGTAAAAACAGAATAATATCATTACAAAGATGACACTGATAAACTTGAATGCCTCCATGTGTCCTGACTTTGGGCACAAGTTTGGAGGTTCATTTATTTAAAGGAGAATGATTCGAACAAGAACATAAGTGACAATGACGATTGATACATAGTAGTAAAAAATAATAAAAATTTCTATCATCAGTTCATTAAGTTGCTGGGAGATTTGTATGTCTCAAAGTGTTTTTTGTAGATATCTAGTATCTTCAAATGTTAAAACTTGACCCAACTGTTGATAGAAGACATGATGTAATTATGGACAAAACATCACAATGCAGCATTTTTCATTACAAGTTCCGTCCTCATTTGGGCTCACAATTTTTGAATTCACTTACTAGCATGTTTTTGAAGTGTGGGAGAAAAACAACCCATGCAAACATAGGGTGAACATACAAACATAATGGTGATGTTGTCGGATTTGAACCTAGGACCCCAGAGCTGCAAGGCAACAGTGCTAACCACTGAACCACCCGAAGTAATTGGCTGCTGTGGTCATGTGATATGATGTCACTATCGACTATGGTTCGTTGTATTACAATTAGCATAGATGGACCCATAAAACTAGGAGGTAGGGAAAGTGGGAATATTAGGGAAGTGTGTTACACACTTTGGGTGGGAAAGTCACAGAATAAATGCCCACTGATTGTAAGATAAAACATAGCCTTCATTAATAAATACTTTACAAATACAAGACAAAACTCACTATCATAACCCTATTGAGACCTGCTCTGATCCCTGTATTATGGAGCAGCCTTCCTGAAAGGAGTGACCCTGTGCTGGAACCTGAATCTGGTGTACCATTGATTAATGCTTTAACATATAAAGTGTTTTTCATCACTTTGTGTGGGATTTGAAATTTCAATAGACTTTTGGACAACTAGCATTCAGAATAGTGCATTGTGCCATTCCTCTGTTATTCCTCCTGAAAAATGTATGAATAAATGAACTATGGGGTTTTACCAACTACTAAACAATGAGAAATGCCACTGCACACTCTGACATGGTTTAATCAGTGTTGACAGTGTAAAGGCCCATTTAAACGCAAGGATGATCATTCAAAAGATTGTTTTGCATAAACTGCAAATGTCCATTAGTAACTTATCACCTTCATTTGCATGTAAGTGAGCCCCCACTTGTATGCAGAGAACAGCAGGTGGTCTGTTCTCTGCATTCAGCTCATTTGTTCTGCCTCAGGGCTGCAAGCTGAATACAATGTAATCAGCACTCCTCAGAAGAATACAGCACCCTGGACAGCAAACACAGCATGCAGTCTGTGTTATCTTCTCTATGGCTGAAAGATGGATTTTATGCTAATCTAAAAATCATTATTCAGCTGAAGAGTGAAATATGGGAGCATTTACACATAAGAATTATTGCTCAAACGATAAGAGATGAACACATGGAATCACTGTGGGTAGAAATATAGGGAGAAAAACAGTTAAAGTCTGATGGAGGTTTTCTATAGGCCACCAAAAGGAACAGAAAAAACTGAAATCTTATTATTAAGGCAAATAGAAAAGGTGTCAAACCGCAACAACATAATTATGGGGGATATAATATGGGAAGATGAAACCTGCAAATCTCACAAGGGTGACAATTTCTTGAGAACAGTTAAAGACAACTACCTTACCCAACTTGTGTGGGAGCCAACTAGAGGGAGGGCCACTCTGGACTTATTATTAATGAACAAACTTGACAGAATCTCATGGGTGCAGGTTGAGGGACACTTGGGAAATAGTGACCACAATACAATTAATTTCCAGCTGTCATTCAACAAGCAGCCTTACCAGGGAGCGACAAAAGAACTAAACTTTAGTAAAGCTAAATTTGATCAGCTCAGAACTACTATCGGTAACATTACTTGGGACAACATCCTCAAAAATAACAGTGCAGGCAACAAATGGGAGACGTTTAAAAACATCCTAATCACCTCATGTGAGCAGTTCATACCCTTTAAAAACAAAAGAACTACAAGTAGAAGGAAACCAATGTGGCTCAACAAGACTGTAAGGGGGGCAATAAGCAAAAAAAAAAAGCGTTTAAACTACTAAAACAAGAAGGCAGCAAAGAAGCACTAAAATCATACAGGGAAAAAAATTATCATGTAGCGAAAAGATCAAAATTGCTAAGGAGGAGGCAGAAAGACTGATCGCCAAAGAGAGCAAAAACAACCCGAAACTATTCTTCAATTAAATAAACAGTAAAAGAATTTGCACTGAGAGCACTGGCGCTTTAACAAATAATGTAGAAGAAACCATAGAAGATAATAGGGGCAAGGTGAATCTATTAAATAGATTTTTTTTCGAGTTCCTTCACGAATGAAAATGAAATGTCAAATGAGATGCAGGGGAATAAAATGAACCCCCAACTAAATATTGCATGCCTAACACAGGAGGAAGTGCAGAACCGGTTAAAGAGGATCAAAATCGATAAATCGCAGGGCCTGGATAAAATACACCCAAGAGTTATAAATGACATGATAGCTATTTCTTATATTTATGGACACTATTGAGACCAGGGTTGTACCACTGGATTGGCACATTGCCAATGTGGTTCCAATATACAAAAAGGGGCCTAAAAGAGAGCCTGGTAACTACAGGCCCGTAAGTCTCACTTCAATAATTGGAAAAATATTCGAAGGGTTTCTGAGAGATGCCATCCTAGAATACCTCAAGGAAAACAACGGTATAACCCCTCATCAGCATGGGTTCATGAGAGGTCGATCATGTCAGACCAATTTGATCGACTTCTGCAATGAAGTAAGTTCTAGGCTGGAGTTGAGAGAGTCCATTGATCTTGTATATCTGGATTTCTCTAAAGCATTTGACATTGTGCCGCATAATAGGTTGATATATAAAATTTGACAGCTCGGACTGGGCGAAAACGTGTTTATCTGGGTAAGGAACTGGCTCAGAGATAGAAAGCAGAGGGTGGTAATAAATGGTTCATACTCTGATTGGGCAACCATTGCTAGTGGAGTGCCGCAGGGTTCAGTATTAGGCCTCATTCTGTTCAATATATTTAATAACGACCTAATAGAGAGACTACACAATAAAATATCGATATTTGCAGTCAACAGAAAATTATACAAGATAATTAATTCAAAGAAGGACAATATGTGGCTACAAACAGACCTAGATAAGCTGGGGGATTGGGTAAAAAAATGGCAAATGAAGTTCAATATTGATAAATGTAAGGTTATGCACATAGGCAGGAGAAACGGATGACACCAATGCACACTAGATGGGGTACTGCTAATGGGGTACCAGTTGACTGTAAACTTAACTGGATCAATCAATGGCAATCAGCTGCTGCAAAAGCAAATAAAGTCTTGGGGTGCATTAAAAGAGGTATAGGGGCAAGGGACGAGAACATTATTCTTCCACTATATAAGGCACTTGTCAGGCCTCACATGGAATACTGCACACAGTTCTGGACACCGGAGCTCAGGAAAGATGTTACGGTGCTGGAGGGGGTTCAAAGAAGGGCAACTAAACTAATACATGGAATGGGAGGACTGGAATGCCCAGAGAGGCTATCAAAATTGGGATTATTTATCCTGGAAAAAAGACAGCTAAGGGCAATCAAATAACTACTTTAGGGAACAATACAAGGATCTCCCCCATGATCTGTTTACACCCAGGACTGCAACGGTAACAAGAGGACATCCTCTACGTCTACAGAAAATCAGGTTTCATCACCAACATAAAAGGAGGTTCTTTACTGTAAGAGCAGTGAGACTGTGGAACTCTCTGCCTAAGGACGTGGTGATGGCAAAATCCATGGAGGAATTTAAGAGGGGACTAGATGTCTTTCTAGAGCGCTACAATATTACAGGATATAGACATTAGGTGACCAGCGGGTTGTTAATCTCAAATGTTGATCCAGGGATTACTCTGGCTGCCATTATGTAGTCAGGAAGGATTTTTTTCCTCCATAGGTGCTAATTGGCTCGCTGGTGTTTTTTTGCCTTCCTTTGGACCAACAAGAGGGAGGTTAAAACAGGCTGAACTAGATGGACATTATCTTCATTCAGCCTAACATACTATGTTAATCGCTGCGTGTAAAGAGGGCCTTAAGGCCTTAGTCAGACGGGCGTTTTTTGCCGCGATTTGCGGATCGCATGACGGATGCGCATCCGCAAATCGCGTGACCGGTGCGCGCAAGTCGCCCGCAAATCGCCCGAAAATCTGCTCCTAGCCGCGTTTCATTAGAAACGGGACGGAGCTGTCCAGCGCATTGCATTCAATGGAGACGGCAATACAGCCGTCTCCATTGAAAGCAATGCGCTGCGGGCGAGCCCGGGATGGATTGTCGGTAAGGGCTTAAATATATAAGCCCTTACCTGCAATCCATCCTAAAATGTGTTAAAATAAAAAAAAATTGCATTCTCACCTTCTGCCTGCAGCTCCGGGCAGCCGTCCTGCAGTGGGTGTGAAGGGGGTGTGAGTCAGACCTGCCCCCTGATTGGCTCAGCGCTGAGCCAATCAGAGGCATGCCTCACTCACACCCATTCATGAATTCATGAATGGATGTGAGTCAGACCTGCCCCTGATTGGCTCAGCGCTGAGAGGCAGCAGTCACTCACCCATTCATGAATTCATGAATGGGTGTGTGAGTGAAACCGGCCTCTGATTGGTCAGGCTGTGACCAATCAGAGCAGATCATTCAGCAGGCGGGGATTTTAAAGCCCCGCCGGCTGAATAGTGCCGAGAAGCAGTTCAGGAGAACTGACAGCGGCCGCGGCTGGACTCCGGCTGCAGCGGAAAGGTGAGTATACAATTTTTTTTTATTTTAACACATTTTAGCATGAATTGCAGGGAAGGGTTTATATATTTAACCCCTTCCCGACAATTAACCCCGCGCACGCCGGCAGCCCATTGCTTTCAATGGAGCGGCTGTATTGCCGCTCCATTGAATTCAATGGGCAAACATCGTTCTTCTCTGCCACAGCTGTTACAGCTGTGGCAGAGAAGAATGATTTGTCTTCTATATGTTCTCAATGGGGTCGGCGCTGCTGCCGCCGGCCCCATTGAGCGCATATACAGAAGCGAACAGGAATCGCAGATCGCAGATAGGTGCGATCTGCGATTTTTTGTTCTATAATTTTTCGGACGAGCGCATAAAAAGCGCTCATGTGTCCGATACCATTGCGAAGCAATGGTTTTAAAAAATCGCCGGACGCATGCGCATGCGCAAATCGCGGCAAAAAACGCCCGTCTGACTAAGCCCTAAGGGTGCATCCAGACGAGTGTGTTTATGTGCGTACATACGTGCGCAAATTACCACGTGTCTTTTGGAACCATTGGTTCCCTATGGTCTGTTCACATGTCCGTGTTTTACAGGCAGGCAAACACACATACCTGCAAAACATAGGACATGCGTGCACTATAGATCCGTGGTGCGTGTAGATATTCCCCGTGGGGAGTCCCCAAGTCACTGAACACTGTGACAGCACTGTCACAGTGTTCAGTGACAAGGGGACTCTTCGCAGGGAGTAAAGAATCCCTGCCTGCTAAAAGAACTTCATTACAGTGAAGGGACCCAAGCGGCTAGACACGGCTGAGCCCCGGAAGTGGCGGAGAGGTGAGTATTTATTTATTTATTTATTTTTACAGCAGATAGGAATGATTTTCATGGAAGAGCTTATATTTTTTAAACGCTGCTTTTATTAATGCAAATGTCAATGGGACTTTCTAATGTTAAAATCACATCGCACAAAAATTGTGCTTCTGCGATTTTTGTGCGATGCGATTTAAACATTAGAAAATCCCAATGACATCTGCATTTTAAAAAAAACGCTGAGATATCACAGCGTTAAAAAAACGCTAGTGGGTAGAAGCCCTAAAGCTGGTTTGACACGGTTTTTTTTTGCAAAAATGTTATGCTTTTTAAAGTGGGTTGTTTTGAAGCAGGTGCTTCTTGACACATAAAATGCTGTTTTGCTGTAGGCCAATAGTAAACTATAAAGAGCCTTACAAATATTGCTATTTTAGTGCAGTTTTATTTTCACTTTTGGTGCACTTTTGGATCTATGGTGTTTAATCAAAATTGCAGCATGCTCTTAGGCTGGACACCCACTGGTGTTTTATTCTCTCTTGCACTGCGAGAGCAAGTGAAAACACTCGCCTCGCAGCGCAAGAAAGACGCCGGGATGAGGCCAGGATATTGCCAATCTTTTCAATGGGGCCAGCAGCAGCACTAGCCCCATTGAAAAGATAGGGAGAATACCGCGGACTTCTGCCACAGCTGTGACAGCTGTGGCAGAAGTGCAGCATGCTATCCCATTGCTTTCAATGGGATCGGCGGTGCTGCCGGTCCCATTAAAACCAGTGGTTTGTGGCAAAGCCTACAGTATGATTTTCGGGAAGGGCTTCAAATATAAGCCCTTCCCTGAAAATCATCATTAAGTGGTAAAATAAGAAAAAAAATGTACTCACCTCTCCGCCGCTCAGACGCGTCCTCCGGCTGGCTCCCCGACACTGCTGTCCAGCACTTTCAGCAGGCAGGGATTTAAAAATCTCCGCCTCCTGAAAGGGCTTTGCTGATTGGCTGAGCGCTCAGCCAATTACAGCTAGTGCTTAGCTATTCATGAATTTTTTTAACACTTAATGATGATTTTCAGGGAAGGGCTTATATTTCAAGCCCTTCCCCAAAAATCATACTGCAGGGTTTGCCATAAACCACTGGTTTCAATGGGACTGGCAACAGCGCCGATCCCATTGAAAGCAATGGGATAGCATGTTGCACTTCTGCCACAGCTGTGGCAGAAGTCCACGGTATTCTCCCTATCTTTTCAATGAGGCTAGTGCTGCTGCCGCTGGCCCCATTGAAAAGACTGGCGAAATCACAGCGTCATCCTGACTTTTTTCTCGCGCTGCGAGGTGAGTGTTTTTACTTGCTCTCGCAGCGCAATAGAGAAGAAAACGCCAGTGGTTGTCAGCCCTCAGTCTGCTATTTTTTCAGGCATTTACCCATAGGCTTCTCTATAGGAAAAAAAAGTGTCGTACTAAAAACCTATGTTTGAGCAAAAAAGCCACAAAACCACCAGTAAAAATGCAAGTGTATTCAAAAAAGCAATTTTTCTGGCTTTTTAAAGAAAATGCCAGAAAAAAAAGCTATACTTGAAGGAAGCCTAGAAAACATTATGTCTGAACAAAGCCTTAGGTCTTATTCATACGAACATTAAAATTGCGACCATCTGTAGCATTGGATTCTAATGTATTCATTCAGATGAACAATTTTTAGCCATGTAAAAAAAAACGCCAGGAATAATAAAACATTGGCAACCGAAAATGGTGACCGATTTTACATGGCGCATGAAAAGATAGGTCTTTTCTTATCTTTTGCCGAGATACACTGGAGGCTCCCATAGACTTCTATGGGAGCTGAAAAAAAAGAGGGGGCGAGGGAGTTTAGCTGCGTTCAACACTGGGAAGTGAGTAACAGCTGGCTCTATTTAAGCATTAAGGGCTCATGTCCACGGGCAAAAGAAGAATTAAAATCCGCAGCGGATTTGAACTCTTCTCCTGCCCGCGGATCCGCACCCCATAGGGATGCATTGACCACCCGCGGGGTAGATAAATACCCGCGGATGGTCAATAAAAGTGATTTAAAAAAAAATGGAGCATGAAAAAATCTGGACCATGCTCCATTTTCATGCGGGTCTAAAATAGGAATTTAAAAGAATTTACTCATCCGGAGCGGGCGGGGAAGGTCTTCTTTTCCTCACGGCCGGATCTTTCTTGCTTCGGCTCGGCGGATGTGCCCGGCGCATGCGCGCGGCACGTCGGTGACGTGCCGTCGGCGTGACGAGTTCATCCGCCGGCCGAAAGAGAAGATCCGGCCGTAAGGAAAAGAAGACCTTCCCCGCCCGCTCCGGATGAGTAAATTCTTTTAAATTCCTATTTTCAGCGCTCATGTCCGCGGGGCAGGAGGGACCCGCTGCAGATTCTCCATGTAGAATCCGTAGCGGGCCTGATTTTCCCCGTGGACATGAGGCCTAATAGTCTTTTTGAGGATTTCTGCCGACTGAGGGAATTCCATGCTGCAGTGTATTTTTTCGCCAGTACCCCGCTGCCGCGCCCATTTGTGTGGACGAGAAAACACGGCTAAAGCTTGGGACTTGATCGCGGCTATTTTTCAATCATGTAACTTTTAGCCGCGACCGGCCAAGAATAAAAAAATAAAAGAGTCCTTAAACTGTGTAGAGACATACCTTATTAAAGAATCACAATGATGTTGTCTAATTGTCAATTCTAATGGGAATGAGGGCTCGTTCAGACGAGCGCTGTTTTCCCACTGTTAGCAGCACACAGAATGCAACTTCTAATAGGAACCAATTAGAATGTTAGGCACGCTGAAACAGCACACCAAACAAAGACAGTGCAAACTTGCGTGTCAGCTCTGAGGTGCGTGCAAACATAGGACATGTCCTATCTTTGCTGCGGGCTCTCCATAGGCTTATATGGGAGCTGGAAAGCATGCAGCATGCGCCTCGGATTGTGTGGGCAGGCTTCTTCAAGTAGCTTGAAGTAACCTGTTCACGCAATCTTTACGGCACTAGCCATGATTTTTTCTCGCGGCTATATTACACGAAAACAGCGCTTGTCTGAACGAGCCCTGACATAAGAACACACCGAAGAGTTACAACAAAGATGCTCCAGGAGATCTGGTATGTACTCTTTAAGTAAAGCTCAACTTTTATGCTTCTGCAAGTAGTGATGAAGAACTAAAGCTACGAGCATGCTCTGCACTGCCCAGAGTTCTGTCCATTTCAAAAGCATGGAAAGAGAAGTGATTAATCATTAATTAGCTCTATCGTACTTGCTGATGGTATCCATCTAACTAGCAGTTTTCTCTGGTCAAGCTAGTGATCCTACAGATAGACAATGTTGTATATCACAAAATGACCTTTTTAGGACCTACATTTTTGACAAGAGTTTCCCAGAAATAGAAAAATACAATGTAAGTGAATTTGTATTTTACGATATACCTTACTACACAGTCTCATCTTGTTCATTTACTCTTCCTAATTGCCTTGGAAGCGCAATGGTCTTACTTTAAAGGATTGTAAAAGGAGCACAACCCCTGTTCATTTTGGCCTATGAACATCATAAAGTAGGGTCCCTGCTAAGGATTCCCTTCTATGTGTAGGAACAGCTCACATAAGGGACGTAGTGAGTGACCCTCCTGTGCCACCCTGGTATTACAAGACAGCCTTTTATGTGAACATCTGTCCGGTAATACTACATTTCCCCTTTAGCAGCCACTGGCCGCAGCTTCCCCCTGCAAGATCAGCTCATTGCCAGGAGTGCCAGAACTTGGACAATTAATTGTCTCAGGCTCCACATTCGCAGAGGGGTTGTGAGATTTGCAAAACCCGTTTAAAGGAGTTGTGTACCCCCAAAAAAGTTGATTCCAGATTGACTCACTTCCCAATAATCAAATAGAATCTGTAGGGAAAGCAAGAATTAAGTGCTCAATTACAATGTAGAGCCACCGCAGAGAAAATGATGTATTACATGGCACCCATTAAAATGACTGAGTGTTTGTGCAGTGCATGGAGATGCCAGGTCGTCCACCGAGAAAGAGAAATGTACCTGACTAAGGTACCAAAAGGGCGACTTCCCTCTTTAATGTCAGAATGCCATGATGGGGTATTTAAAATTGGTATTATAAACCAGAAATTCCTTATAAAATAAAAAATGTAACTCTTGACGGAAACACTCAAACACATCACTCCTTAATTGTCAGCAATGCAAAAGCAAGGCTTGAATCTAGTTCTTATGAAAAAGAGAGAAAGAGGTAGATGGACAGATAGAGGTAGATGGACGGATAGAGGTAGATGGACAGATGGTTTCATCTACCTATGGGGTAATAGGATTTCTAGCACATTACCTTTACAGTATTGAGTATGCTAGATGGTTATCAGACCTATAATATATGTATACCATTCTTGCAAAACAAATAGTATCTTCACTTAACTGTGTCTTTCTGGAGCCAAACAAACTAGCGGCTTCTGAATCTGAAGGGGCTCACAGAGAATACGGATTAATGAAGGATTATGTCATAATGAGTTGGCAGAGCAAATCCAGTGCTTGTCTTGTACTGCCAAAATACAGTTCTCATTTCCAGCAACCAAAGTCTATCAGGGAGCAAGCACAGAGACTCTTTAGAAATGGAAAGTCCGATGCATAATAATAGCTAACTCTTCTTGTGCCAAAGCTCTTCAGAACTTTTGAGGTGAAAGGTCAGTGCTGTGATTCACAGGGGCCTGATCCTTATCTAAGCTTTTGCAACAAAATGAGAGCGTTCAGTAGTCTTATTAAAGAAATGTTTGTTCCTCTGTCAATGAACTGAAAAGAAACCGACTCAATATACTTTTCCAGACCACAGTTCAAATTAACCACTTGCTCATACATGCATAATTATTTGTGTCAAAGTTTATAATCCAACATGTATCTCATAAGCTATGTCTGTTGTATAGCATGTATGTATTGCACATTAATGGGTATTCTAGATAAAAATATACTCTATCTATCTATCCATCTATTCATCTGATATCTATCTATTTATCTGATATCTCTATCTATCTATCTATATATCTCATATCCATCTATCTATTTTTCTCGCATCTATCTATCTCATATCTATCTATCTATCTATCTATCTATCTATCTATCTATCTATCTATCTCATATCTATCTATCTATCTATCTATTTATCTGATATCTATCTATCCATCTATTCGTCTGATATCTATCTATTTATCTGATATCTATCTCTATCTATCTATCTGTCTCATCCATCTATCTCATATCCATCTATCTCATATCCATCTATCTCATATCTATCTATCTATCTATCTATCTATCTATCTATCTCATATCTATCTATCTATCTCATATCTATCTATTTATCTATCCATCTATCTATCTAATCATCTGATATCTATCTATTTATCTGATATCTGTCTATCTATCTATCTATCTATCTATCTATCTATCTAGCTATCTCATATCTATCTATCTCATATCTATCTATCTATCTCATATCTATCTATCTATTTATCTCACATCTATCTATCTCATATCTATCTATTTATCTATCCATCTATCTATCTAATCATCTGATATCTATCTATTTATCTGATATCTGTCTATCTATCTATCTCATATCTATCTATCTCATATCTATCTATTTATCTATCTATCTCATATCTATCTATCCATCTATCCATCTATTCATCTGATATCTATCTATTTATCTGATATCTATCTATCTATCTCATATCTATCTATATATCTATCCATCTATCTATCTTTAATCTACCATATTATTACTTTATTATGTACGCTTCCCATATACCTGGTTTAATTATTTATTAATAATTGCATAATAAAATATTAGGTAAATTGAAAAAAGTCAATAGGTTATATAATATGTTGTTCTAAACATCAGCAAATAAAATATTACAAAGAAAATATATTACATTTTAACAATTCCTATACATTTAATATTATTAGCATTACTAATGACTTCCATTAACACTAGGTTCCTTTCATATACTAGCATTCAGTAATAAAGTGGATGTTATTCTTTGGGGATTTTTTTGGAAAACAGCTACATATTTAATATTTAAAAAAAAAACAAAAAAAAACTGAAATTGAAAGTTGAATAGATATGAGTTTTTGAATTTTTCTGAAAAAAATAAGATACAATAGATAAAAATGACCACATTCTTGAAGTTCACATTAAAGCGTTTCAAAAAGCAATTTTATGGGCTCTTCATAATGTTTAAATGCCCTGCACCAAATATCCTATTCACTGTTGAGCAATCTGCCATGTAGGTCTAAGCTTCTCATTGCTGCTCTTAAAATATGTATTCGGAAAGTACAAAAGTGCTGAATATATTTGCAATCTTTTTGTACTAAGATTTACAACTAATGACCTCAAGCAATGTCATGCATGTAAAACAAAATTACAAGACCACCCTGGCTTGAGCAGACTTAAGATACAGAATAATGCTCTTGATTCGTATTCAAATTTAGATGGATAGAACAAAAACGACACATAGCAATAAAGATAAACCTATTTCATAGTTTTACTTTGTAGAGCCCATCTCTTCACTGGTGTTTTGATATGACAGGATTCATGTAAGTAGACAATTATCTAAGCTTAGCGCTGGCAATGACAGCATATTAAATACATGCAAAAGGCTTCTGAATCGCCATCTATAGCCTGCAGGGATAAAACACTCATCAGTTGTTCCCTAGACCACTAGTGGTTTAAAACGTCCCTGCCCATGCTGACATCTAGTGAAATCGTAGTTTGAGTTTCATTCAGAAGCTAGCTCAGCAAAGCTTGATTTCAGGATGTCTTCTCTTGGCAGCTTGCCTCCCCCCACCCACATGCACTGCAGGCTAATTTCTGTCCCACCACTTTGAATGAAAGAAGCCCTTTTACTTAACTGCGGCAGTTGGCACATTGCCCTTTTCATGGACCAAACCAACCATCATCTTGGATGTAACAAATTAGTACATTCTCAGAATAATAATAAGTTCAGACATGAAAACACCATTGTTTTTATTTGGAATAGAAGTCGCTGCATCTCAGACATGTGACTTTTCAGTCCTCTGCTATGCTTCTTAAATGTTTTAAGGACACAAATCGAGTTTTGGACTCTCTTTAATTCTAAATATATAGATTAAAGTATAATTCATATAATTATAGCAGCCAACATGACACATCAGTTTTTTATTCTGTACAGTAGTGAAATCTTTCACCCGAGTGTTTCTCTAGGAGAATGTATTATGATACATGAAATCTGCATTCTTATTGCTGTTATGACACATTATTTTTATTTCCATTTCTCCCAGGTAATTGGAAAACGTCTGGACTATGAGAAAAGATAAAATGAAAACTGTCTATCTATCTATCTATCTATCTATCTATCTCATATCTATCTATCTCATATCTATCTATCTGTCTATCTATCTATCTATCTATCTATCTATCTATCTCATATCTATCTATCTATCTATCTATCTCCTATCTATCTATCTATCTATCTCATATCTATCTATCTCATATCTATCTATCTCATATCTATCTATCTATCTATCTATCTATCTATCTATCTATCTATCTATCTATCTATCTATCTCATATCTATCCATCTATCTCATATCTATCTATCTATCTCATATCTATCTATCTCATATCTATCTATCTATCTATCTATCTATCTATCTATCTGTCTGTCTATCTATCTCACATCTATCTATTTATCTATCTATCTATCCCTCTTATATCTATATATTTATTTAATATCTATCTATCTATCTATCTATCTATCTATCTATCTCATATCTATCTATCTATACATATATCACACATCTATCTATCTATCTATCTATCTATCTATCTATCTATCTGTCTATCTCATATCTATCTATCTATACATATATGACACATCTATCTACCTATCTATCTACCTATCTAATATCTATCTATCTATCTATCTATCTATCTATCTATCACAAATCAGTCTATCTATCTCATATCTATCTATCTCATATCTATCTATCATCTATCTATCTATCACAAATCTCTCTATCTATCTCATATCTATCTATACATATATCACACATCTATCTATCTAATATCTATCTATCTATCACAAATCTCTCTATCTCATATCTATCTATACATATATCACACATATATCTATCTAATATCTATCTATCCATCCCATATCTATCTATCTTTCTTTCTATCTATCTATCTATCTATCATTCAGTCATACAGAGATCTACATTCCTTAAAATATTATGCAGACCAGGGCGATAAAGCAATTAGACTAGTGTAATGTTCCATAGCAATGAATAGTGCACTAAATATAGATATATACATAACTTATGAATTGTACTTATTCAGTATATTTCTATACAATTGCCTGTCCTTGGGATTTTCATGTCATTCTATATGGTGAAAAAGAAGTTATGCAATTTTTTAAAATCACAAAAAAAATATTTTGTCTGGCTTCTAGTGACAAAATGTCAGAAGTTACAGTAATTCTTTTGCTGCAAATTATTTTATGTGTTAAACAATATCGGTTTGCATTCTTTTTGGATCTATTTCCATAATGCATTTTGAAATGCAAACCAGAAGACATCCCCTCTGCAGTCGCTCCAATGCAAGGACTGTCTGGAAACCACAACAGGTGCACAGGGAAACAGAATAAGTCCAGCGTAGGGTAACAATCCAGACAGACATAGAGGAACAAGAAACGTGCAGTCTTACATGTTTCAGGCAAGTATCTTGCTCTTAGGTCGCCTGCACACGGGTGGCCTGCACTATGGATCAGCAGCAAATACAGTCCATAGCATGCTATGGGAAATCGAATTTTCCTGCACAGGAGCGGAAATCAATTGCAATTTCCGCTCGTGGAGGAAAAATCACAGCAAAAATCACAGCATGCTCCATTTTTGTGAGGATTCCACACAGACGGCTTCCACTGAAGTCAATGGAAGCCGTCCGACTCGCAGCCCATCCGAAATTAATATTGCAAACAGGTCACAGATTCCACGTGATTGCCTAGCGATGACACAGGAAAAATAAACATTTGAAAAAAAATCTGCACTGCGCATGTCCGATGACAGCTTGCCGCAACCATCCACTGTACAAAAAAAGAAGAGAAAATACAGGTACGCAGGGTCGCCGGCCACAGTCAGGCGGAATCCACTGCAGGAACTTGCATGCATAATCTGGCTCTGCCGAGTGCAGGTGGCCTTAATCATAGACTATGTCTGTCTGGATTTTTAAATATAGAGAAAGAGTTTTTTACCCAATGAAGGACTAAGGGTGGCTTCACACGAGTGTGTTTCTGTGCATACATAGGTGCGTACATAGGTGCGTACATAGGTGTGCACCTATGTACGCAAAAAAACACGCCTGTATGTAGGTCTATGCATTGCCTTCAATGGAGCCGCGGCTGCTGCTGGCGGCTCCATTAAAGGCAATGGTCTGCCGGCACCCCTGAATTGTTTTTCAGGGAAGGGCTTTACATATAAGGCCTTCCCTGAAAAACAAGAATTTTAGTGTAAAAAAAGAACTTACCTACCTGCTGCTGCAGTGTCCCCGCAGGGATGAAGAACACATTTGCCGCATGCGGCAGATGTTTCCTTCATCCCTGGAGAAAAAACAATTCCCTGCTGCACCTGCCACATCTGTGACAGATGGAGCAAAGGAATTCTTCATCCCTGCAGGGAATAAAGAATCCCTACCAGAGCTGTCACATCCGGCATCCTGTATTTATTTTTCAGGGAAATTGTTTCTCAGCTATTGAATGACAGCTGAGAGCTGCCTCTGATTGGTCACAGTGCTCAGCCAATCAGAGGTAGCCCATGCAGCAGGCCGGGATTTTAAATCCCTGCTTGCTGAATACTCCTCAGAGCAGTGCAGTAAAAGAGCCAGCTGGATGCGGCTGAGCCCCAGCAGCTGAAGAAAGGTATGTTTTTTTTTATTTTAATCACCATTTTTTCATGTTTTTCAGGGAAGGGCTTATATTTAAAGCAATTACAGGATGCTGGCAGCTGGATCCTCTACCGCAGCTGTCATCTGTGACAGCTGTGGTAGGGAATTCTTTCTTCCCCGCAGGTGGCAGGTGCAGCAGGGAATTATTTTTCCTCACGGGAGTAAAGGAAACATCTGCAGCATGCGGCAGATGTGTTCTTTCTCCCCATGGGGACATGGCAGCGGCAGACAGGTAAGTCTTTTTTTTTTTTACACTAAAATTCTTGTTTTTCAAGGAAGAGCTTATATGTAAAGCTCTACCCTGAAAAACAATTCAGGGGTGCCGGCAGACCATTGCAGACAATGCGTGCATTCCCTATGGTGCACGCATATCCTATCTTTACAGGCATGCACCTGTAAAACACAGACATGTGAACACACCATAGGGAATGCATTGGTTCTAATAGAAGCGTGTTATTGTGCGCACGTATGCACGCACAAAAAAACGCTCATGTAAAGCCACCTTTACTCCGTTTTCTTGTCTAATGCATTTTAGATCCTGTAAAAATACTAAGCTACTGAACTGCTAAAACAAATTGATTTATATTTTTGAATAGGTTTGTGACCCACAGAAATGAAGTATTCCCATTTCATAGAGTGAGGGCATACAGCTAGGTTATGCCATAACTTAATAATCTATGGAGTCCTACATCTGGAATCTCCACTGATCCTGAGAATGAATGGGCCACAGCACTGATTCTGAGTTGCTTTCCCTTCATACCTGTACAGTGGTGGTCGGGCTACCCAGCTGTACAGGTATCTACAGGCGGCCCCCATCACTTAAATAGAGAAGCAGTACAACAGGGCTGTGAAGAGGGTGCTGTGGCCCATTCATTTATAGACAAAACATGAAAAATACATGTCAACATAACTATATACACTTTATTAGAGACATCAATCTGGGAGTGCTTTGGACCTCCTTTGGTCTTCAGAACTACAGCAATTTATCATGGCATAGATTCCACTAGATATTCAAATCATTTGCCCATGAGGACAGGAGAGCTTCTTGTAGTTGCCGAAAATTAGATAGAGGTACTTACATAGTGTGTACAGCCCATTCTACCTTCTCCCCAAAATGCTCTATAGATGCGGAAAGCAATGAAAACTCACTTTCCTGTTGCTGAAACCAATCCCTGACTATACACCCCTGTAGCATAGGGCATTGTCCTGATGGAAGTTTCTTGCCATAGGATAAACAGCTGCCATGAAAGAACATATTTGGTTGGCCACAATGCTAGGGTAAACCCTCCTGTTCAAACGTTCATCCACAGGTATCGGCAGAACTGATGACACTTAACAGGAAGGGTTCATTGATTCATACTGCTTATGCCGAATTCTCACCTTCCCATCAGCGTGGTGCAACAGAAATCTGAATTCATTTGACCAGGCAATGTTTTTCTACTGCTCAGTGGTCCAATTTTTATGGTCTTTTGACCATTGGAGTCTTGCCTTTTTGTTTCTATAAGCATCGGCACTCAATCTGCCCATCTGCTGGTATAGCCCAAACATGCAAAGGAACAACGAGCTGTACATTTAGACACATTAGTAGGCGCCCCAGCATAGTATTCAGTTGTAATATCTTGACTGTGCACAGTTTCTTTGGCCCAATGTCCATGAGCAGATCTGATTTGCCTCAGAACGATATTTAACATCCTCCTCTGACCATTATCGCCAATGAGTTGCTTACATCCTCAGGATTCCCTTTTTCCTAGATGTTTTTCCTCGATCACACTGTTCTAGGTACACTCTCAACACTGTTGCATGAGAAAACCCCACAGGGTTAGCAGTTTTTGCAGCACTGGGTTCAGCTAGTCTAGCACCAACGACCAAGCCTCATTGGAAGTCACTCAGATCGCTTGATTTTCCCATTTTAATGTAAATTTACACTGAAATGAATCCACAGAAAACTTGTTCACTTGACTTCATGCTGTATTTCAACTCTAATGACTTTCTATGAAACATAACTGTCATATAACCAGGGTTGTCAACCTACTTTTACAGGTTTTTATATGAAGTTATATGAAATATTCCAACATACATTTTCCGGAACAATTAAGCCATGTAAGGCCTATTTCACAAGAATATCATTTTAATGTAAAATAGGTGTGTCAAAAAATTGCGCCTGAAAATATAGCACAATAGGCGCTTTTTTAACGCAGATATTTTTCTGTGTCAAAAGATAGGACTTATCTTTTGAAGGCATGACGCAGAAGACTCCACAGACTACTATGGGAGCAGTCCGGCAAAGGGAGGGGAGGGAGTTTCTCAGCGGCCAGCGCTGCTAAACAGTGACAGGTGCCTCTAGCTGAGGCATTTAAATAACATTTAAAGTTGTTCTGTCGAGCGAGGTATTTCGGAGCTGCGGCGTTTTTTTTACCGCAGCCAGGCATGTGAATGGACGTTAAAAGGGCAGAGAATATCTACGACCAATTCTTCATTCATAAATCCAGAGGAATGTGGCAGCATTCACGGGTGTATGAAAAAATAATACAAACTTTTATTCTTCCATGATAAAAAAACGACGTTTGGATACGGCAATTGGATTTTTGTCAAGCTGCCGTGATGCGATTTCCCACGATACTTCTGCTGTACTCACAGCAGAAGTATCGCAGGATGGACGGCTTCCATTGACTGCAATGGAAGCTGTCCGTGCAAATTAGAACATGCTGCGATTCTCCCCTGCAAGCGGAAAATTGCAGTTGATTTCCACTCGTGGGCAGGGGAGAATCAATTATCACAGCCTGTCTATGGGCGGTTATTGCTGTGGAATTCGCGGCAGGTGTCTAGCCGTAAATTCCGCAGCGATAATCCGTCTGTGGGCATTAGCCCCATAGCAGTAAGTTCATATTGTTCTACTCATAGTACTTCATGGATAGTATTGACCACGTACCCATGTGCAATTCAAGCAAACATGACCACTGATGTCAGCGATTGGCTACAGTGTTCATATTAACGAACAACACATGATTGCTGCAGGAGCTCTCATGACCAAACTTGACTAGTGTGGTGACACATTTTTTTTGCTTCTTTTACAAACTTAAAGGGGTTGTCCCGAGGCAGCAAGTGGGTCTATACACTTCTGCATGGCCATAATAATGCACTTTGTAATGTACATTGTGCATTAATTATGAGCCATACAGAAGTTATAAAAAGTTTTATAATTACCTGCTCCGTTGCTGGCGTCCTCGTCTCCATGGTGCCGACTAATTTTCGCCCTCCGATGGCCAAATTAGCCGCGCTTGCGCAGTCCGGGTCTTCTCCTCTTCTCTATGGGGCTCCGTGTAGCTCCGTGTAGCTCCGCCTCGTCACGTGCCGATTCCAGCCAATCAGGAGGCTGGAATCGGCAATGGACCGCACAGAAGCCCTGCGGTCCATGAAGACAGAGGATCCCGGCGGCCATCTTCAGCAGGTGAGTATGAAGACGCCGGACCGCCGGGATTCAGGTAAGCGCTGTGCGGGTGGTTTTTTTAACCCCTGCATCGGGGTTGTCTCGCGCCGAACGGGGGGGGGGGGTTTAAAAAAAAAAAAAACCCGTTTCGGCGCGGGACATCTCCTTTAACTATTCACTGGTAAATTTTGAAAAAGGTCAGGAAACTCCTTTAACTGTGTATTATTAAGAGCTTTAGAAATTTGGATCATTTTAGATTAAGAAAAAAAGGCATTCAAATGAGGACTTGACTTTATCGTAGGTATTGTTGCATACTGCAACACTTCTTGCAGTATGAATGTATACTGAAAGTCCCCTGCTTACCAACAGGTTCTGTTTCAGGAAACTGTTCATAAGTGTATTTGTTCGTATGTCGAACAAATGCTTGTATGGAGGAGGATCGCGGGTGGATCTCGCTCCATACAACAGCGGCTGTAGGCTGTTTCTTACAGCCTACAACAGCTCTGATAACCCGCGCCACTCATTGGAGCTGTTAACTCTTTAAATACCACTGTTGACAGCAGGATTTAGAGATTTAACAGCTCTGATAAGCCACGCGGCATATCGTAGCCGTTGCAGGCGGGTGAATGCTGTAAGAAACAGCTGACACCCGATGTTCATGGGTCCCGTACGGCCTCCCGCAATAAGATCATGGGATGCCGTGCAGTTGCCACGGCAGCCGGGGGCCTTCTAAAATGCCATAGGGTTGCCTATGCAGAGTGCCTATCAAGCTGTGCCTACGGCACGGCTTGATAGAGTGCCCGTCCGATCATTTCATCATACTTTACAGACAGGCTTGTTCGTATCTAGCAAAGTTCGTAACTTGTACGCCCGCAAGTAGGGAACATACACTATAGGGGTTATCTAATTTAACTAGCTCCAAAAATTTACGAAAAAGCTAAATGATGGAACTCCAGAAGCTTAAAGACCTAGTAAACAGTCAACACTCACAGTCACATCCATTAATTCCCTTTAGAAATCCTATGAAAATTCTTCAGCAGATACAATTTTTTAGACATGTTTTGTCAGAATCTTTGAATATAGGCGACATTTATTTAATACGTAAATGTACTTAAACCCATAGCAGCCAATCCAATATCCACACTAATGAAAATGAGTCAATTAAAACGAATATAAGATTGGTTGGCACGGGTTATAGCACAGTTTTATATAAGCCGGGTTATTAAATAAGACATTCCCTGCCAATATGCTCTCTCCAGTAAGAACAGCAAACAGCACCGTGAAGTGACAGTGAAAGACTGGGGTGACATACATTTTCTGGCTAAAATTAGATAAAAAATCTCATTAGAAATGAGGACAGACTTCAGAAATCACCCAACCATGACTAAATAGATCCATCTTAAAAATAAATCAGTCTCTTTATTTTTCAGACATCATTAAGATATTTGGGCAGCCACCGGGAAAATACATAATCTACTTTCACATTGAAATGATATATACAATATAATCAGGCATTGACGTGATGGGGGTTTATTTGATACTGGATGGGTTTATTTGATTGCTGTGATTTAATGCAATTTTCAAAAATAAGTAGTTCAGTACCAGCAGTACTTTAGATGTCCTTTTAACAAGTCTAAGGCTAAAAGCAGTGACCTCTCCATCTATACTACTGCATGATTAAGAATATCTAAAAAAAAGTAGTTATGAAGTATATGTACAGTAAAATTGTTTCAATTTGGCATCTGTTATTCCAGAAAATCTGATAATCTAGACCTTTTCTCCACAGAACTGCAACATAGTATGTGATTTCACAGGTTCAGGAGCAGAACCCTCATCAGAGAGAACCAATTATAAATCCCTCGAACTAGAAAAAAAATCATAGTATATTTGCGCATTAACATTTTATTTTCTACGTCCTTTCTGAAGTTTTAATACTCTTATACATGATTTTTTTACATTATTGTATGATTGTCCAGCATATATAATAATCCGGCACATATCACGTCTAGTGATGAGCAAACATTTGAAAAGTTCAGTTCAACAGGTTCAAAAAGTTTGCAAAAAGTTTGATTTGGTCTGATTTAGTTCGAACTAAACTATAAATTCACGATAACCCCTTGAACTGGTGTATAACACTGTCTAAGAACTAAAAAATCCTTATACAATACTCTTAAGAGTGTTATACAGGGCATTGTACACCAGTGTTTCGGGTAGAACTTTGCTAAAAGCTAGGTTCAGGTTTGTGTTAAAATGAATTTTTAGCAAAGTCTGACCCGAAACTGAGTCCCAGTGATTCAAGAATAAAAGAATTTTTCTGTGGACAGACCTGGCTGGATTTCCATATGTTTGTGAGGACCAGACTGATCACCTTCTCTATGAGAAAAGTGCTGGTTGTAAAGTCCATGGAAGGATTTCTAAAAGGCTTTTTTTGATCTTACAGAACAGATCTAATGCCTTCCATGGGACCCACTACATGGCTCATGTACAGAGCCACGATATAGCCACATGCACCAGTCCTAATTCTACTACTAGTACTACTAGGGCCAATTGACACTTGCTTTAGGGATTTTTAGCAGAATTCAGTCTCTTTGTTCCATTTTTGGAAAAGAAAAACTGAATTAAATGTTTGTTTTTTAACCCATTGCATTCAATGGGCTTGCAAAAGATGGATTGCTTTCAGTTTGCTTCTGTTCCATTATATTTCCTTCTTTCTTTTTTACCAGAACAAATAGCGTGGTCTGCAGTGTTATTTTTTCTGGCCAATAAAGGAAGGATAATGGAATGGAAGCAAACCGTTTTCTTGCAAAGCCATTAAAAGTAAAAAGGAAAAACAGAACCATTGAATTCAATTTTTCTGTTTCAAAAGAGGAATAGAGAGACAGAATTCTGCCAGAAAGCCCTAAAACATGTGTTAATGGGTCCTTAAGGCCTAGGTCTGGCGAGCGTGTTATTTTGCGCACCTATGTGCGCGGAGAAAAAGAGCTGCACGCATGTGTAAATACATGTGACCGAAGCGCCATGGTTTTTTTTACATGTGTGCAAAATAGTGTGTTTACACAATGTAATTATGCGCAGTTCGCACCTATATAGAGTGCGGTTGTATCCTTAACACTCAGAAAGGATCTTACAGGGTGCATTCTAGGTACGCATGTCCTATCTTTTGCAGGTGCAAGTATTTTGCGCCTCTAAAAAATAGACATGTGAACACTACATAGGAAACCAATGGCTCTAATAGACGCGATTTTTTGCATGCACATAGGCGCGCAAAATAATAAGCTTGTCTTACCGAGGCCTTAGTGTGTGTCTATACAAAGTAATCAGAAATGTTGTAGGGGGCACAAAAGGACTTGGAGTATAATTCTCTGTGCTCTAAGGATCATTCCAACATAAGTTTTCCATCTTTATATATATAGAGGGTATCACATGATATTAGACTGATATTTCAGAATCAGGACATAATTGTTACATTATATCATGTCATATAGTTTAATGTTGAGTGAGCCAAGCCAGTAGAACCCTGTTTCAAGTCGAACTGTGCTAAAGGTTTGGTTTGATAGAAACACAAACTGAACTTTTAGCAAAGTTCTATCCAAAATAAGCTCCCACTGGTTCAGTTTGCTCAACACTAGTTGTGAACACTGGTGCATAACAATGTCTAAAAGCCATAAAAGCCATGTATAACACTCTCAGAGTGTTGTAACAGGCATTTCTGGCTCTTAGACAGTGTTATATACCAGTCTTATGGGTTTTGGTGAACTTCCGATTCTGGTTGAACTAATTTGGAATGAACCAAACTTTTTGCAAAAGTTTGGCAAACCAGCAATCTGAACTTTTCAAAAGTTTGCCCATCACTAATGAAAGCATTATATTATTATTTATTTGTCTGTGGAGATGCATTCTCTGCTACATAATAATGCAGATGGTTTTCTTGTATTATGTCGCCACCGGACGTGAGGGGTGGCAACATAATACTGGATTTTGACAAGTAGTCATGCCCCCAGCTTGTGATTGGCTGGGGGGGGGGAGAGTGTGGCCTTAGGAGGGAAAGCATCAGCGGTGGAGACATCGCTGGCATCACAAGAGGCTGGGGCAGTGGCAGGATGAAAGCCAGCAGCGGACAGGGCAGAGGGAGCAGCAGCCCAAACAGGTTGCGGCCTCGGCACATGCAGCAGTGAAGGCATGAGGACAGAGAGCAGCGGTGACGTCAGGACACTGAACTCCGGCACCAGGAGCAGAGGCGCTGTCAGCAGACGCTGCAGGGAGTGTGGTGAAGGACAGGGAGTGGCAGCAGCATGAAAGCAGGACACGGAGCGCCACTGCCAGGAGCATAGCCACTGGCAGTGGACGCTGGAGGGTGAGGCGGCGGCAGCAGGAGACCCGAGGGCAGCGGCCGCTGCAGGAGAGGTCAGCGTCTACATTTAATTTAGCTTTTCAATTTACATGGCCTGGAGGGTTAGAGTGAGGATTTATTATCTTGTGAGGCTTACGAACCTTAACCCTCCAGGCCAGGCTAACATCCATGCGGACGCTGCAGCCTTCATAAATCTGCCAATCCGCGTTCCTGCTGTCAAACCCCTAGCTTCCGGTAGCGTCAAGATACAATAATACCAATGCAGATTTGCCCATCTGGAGTTTGATAAAGTGTGGTGATTACCTGTAATTCAGCTTCAGTAGTTTTTATACATTGGTCAACACACAGTTTTCCAGGAAAAGATTTAAATTAAAAAAACTAAAACAATTTGACAGAAGAAGCTCAAGATATAATATTCAACAGAAATAAATAATTATATCACATTTGCCTGTATGGATTTTGCCATATGTGCTTATTTGTCATCATATGTCATCAGGTAGCGGACCAAGTTATGGCAACAGATGGGCAATCAACTTTTAATGTTGCAATGGTAAACCCTAGCGTACAATTCAGAGGGTTCTGCCACCCACTTGTCCTAAAGTTTAACTATTCATAGAAAATCTGTAGTTACTTTCTCTTTGTTAGAGCTTTACAGGGAATGATCTTGTTAAGTGTCCCCCCTGCAGAGTCTCACTAAGCACTCGTCTATAAAGCCTTCCTTCAAAGACTAGCCAGGATTTTATGAGGCTTCACCAAGAGAAACTTTCACACTGCTACTTGTTAACACACCATTTACAGAACATCCCTGCCAGGCTAACATGTCATAAATATGTCACTATGACAAATGTATAGGCATACCGGATACTGACTACCTGCTCAATATTGATACCTGCAGTATGTACGGTAGATACGCAACGTGAAACCTTCATTAATCCGAGACATTCTCCTCCATATTCAAGAGCAATAAGTACTACTGCAACAGGTAAGTAAAGGACATGGGAAATCTGTTTTCTGAGAATTAATGGTCATATAATGTCATACATTTAATATTACATTTTAGCTTCTTCAGTATGTCGACATGCAGATGGGTTTTTCCTTAGCTTGACTCTTAATGCAAAGTGATACGGTGTGACATCCTATCAGGGTGGTTTATTTATACTTTGAATTGTTTTACAAGGTGTTTTGTTGTGTTAGGTAAACAATAGCTTTTTAAAGGGTTAAGATTAGATAATGTTTTGCAACGTGTTATTATAGTCAAGGTAAAATTTGTTGCCTCTTTAACTATACAACCCTGCACAAGACATTGCTACCAATAGATTGTGCACAAGGGTGGTATCTCGTATCTCCAGGGTGGTATTGTGTTAGCAAGAAAAATCTGTGGTGAAAAATATTTTTGTTTAAAAAAATAGACAAAACTATTATATCAATAACCTGCACATGTTTACAAAGGTTTGTCATAATGAATAACAAAAGTCGTGTGCCATAATCTAAATGGTGAACATATATAAGATGTTATGGCAACTTTGGAGATATTTTTTAAAGGAGTCAAAAAAAAACTATGTCCTTTGTTATAAAGACATGTTATAAGGTTGTGGGGATGTCATACTGTTCATTTTGCTATATAGTTGAAGAAAACTCATGAGTGACATTTTATACATTAACTATTTTATGCAAATATTGCACACCTGACATAAAAAAAGTTGCCATTTTTGTCTTTACAATGTTGAAAGTAAGTACTAACGGCCATCTGTCTATAAGTGACTGAGTGACTGTGTGAGTTACATGTGATGATGTCACCATCATGTGATCAGTCACCGGGGCTCTGAGCTCCGCCCCTGATCACACGATGGCGATACCATTACTTGTCCTTCATCTCTGTGCACTGAATGAGGGATCATGGGTGGACTACTTCCCCCACAAACCCTCTCAGCCTCAGTTGCTATGGATATAGCAGTACTCAGTCTGGCAGTTTGTAGCTGGTTTTGACACAGCTGGACACCTGTGTGGAGTCTCCAATAAATTACACCTCACAAATGTCCACATACATAGCTGGCGGTGCATATTGACCAAAAACATTGAAGCATAGTCCTTCACAACTATCTTTGCATCTCCTGAAGGAGTGTTTAAACTAGGGACTGGGGGGAGGGCAAAAAGAGAAATAAGGGGGTAGTCGGCGTAGCTAGTGACCTGGGTCTAAGCAATGGGAATGGGGGTCGAGCTGGAAGAGGGGTTAGTACAGTTAGAACTGTCAGATCAGCTAAAAGTACCATTAGTAACAAAATGACTTTAAAGAACAACAAAAAAAAACTGTATCAATTCTATGACCACGAATTCAAGAAGTCTGATCGTTAAGTGGGTGAGCTTGAAGCGAGAATGACTGATGAAAACTATGAAATAGTCGGAATAATGGAAACATGGCTTGATGATAAGTGCAATTGGGCGGTGAATTTACAGTGTTACAACCTCTTCAGAAGATACCGTGGAAACTAGAAAGGGGGAGGGGTATGTCTGTATGTTAAATCGTACTTAATGCCCAGGCTACGGGAGGATATAGGGGCAGGAGATGAACACGTGGAATCTCTGTGGGTAGACATACAGGGAGAAAAAAAAGAACAAAATCCTGATAGGGGTTTTCTATAGATGACCAAAAGCAAAAGAAGAAACTGAAACCTTACTATTAAGGCAGATAGAAGAAGTGTCAAAGGCAACGAAGTGATTATCATGGGGGACTTTAATTATCCAGATATAACATGGGAAAACGAAACCTGCAAATCGCATAGGGGTGATAAATTCTTGAGAACAATTAAAGATAACTACCTTATCCAACTTGTGCAGGAGCCAACTAGCAGGAGGGCCATTCTACACTTAGTACTAACTAACAAACCGGACCGAATAGTGGGGGTACAGGTTGAGGGGCACTTGGGGAACAGTGACCACAATATAATTAACTTCCAGCTGTCATTCAATAAGAAGCCTTTTCAGGGAGCGACAAATAAACTAAACTTTAGTAAAGCAAAATTTGATCAGCTTAGAACTACTATCGGTAACATTAATTGGGACAACATCCTCAAAAATATCAGTACAGAGGACATATGGGAAAAGTTCAAAAGGATCCTAATCACCTCATGTGAGCAGTTCATTCCCTTTAAAAATAAAAGAACTTCAAGTAAAAGGAAACCAATGTGGCTCAACAAGACGGTAAGGGGGGCAATAAATGAAAAAAAGAAAGCGTTCAAACTACTAAAGCAAGAAGGCAGTGAAGAAGCACTAAAATTGTACAGGGAAAAAAATAAAATATGCAAAGATGGGATCAAAATTGCCAAGGAGGAGGCAGAAAGACTGATCGCCAAAGAGAGCAAAAACAATCCGAAACTATTTTTTTACTATATTAACAGCAAAAGGATTTGCACCGAGAGCACTGGCGCTTTAACAAATAATGCAGGAGAAATCATTGAAGATGATGGAGAAAAGGCAAACCTATTAGTTTCTTTTCAAGCATATTCACAAACGAAAAGAAATTGCCACAGGAAATGCAGGGAACCATAATGAACCCCTCACAAAATATCTCATAGTTAATGCAGGAGGAAGTGCGGAACCAGTTAAAGAAGATTAAAATCGATAAATCGCCAGGCCCAGATGGAATACACCCAAGGGTACTAAGGGAACTAAGTGAGGAGATAGCTAGGGCGCTATATCTAATATTTATGGATACTATCAAGACCAGGGTTGTACCACTGGATTGGCGCATTGCCAACGTGGTTCCAATTTATAAAAAGGGGTCCAAAAGAGAGCCTGGTAACTACAGGCTGGTAAGTCTCACTTCAGTAACTGGAAAAATATTTGAGGGGTTTTTGAGACCCCATTGAAGAATATCTCAAGGACAACAACGGTATAACTCCTCACCAGCATGGATTCATGAAGGGTCGATTGTGTCAGACCAATCTGATCAGCTGCTACAATAAAGTAAGCTCTAGACTGGACCTGGGAGAGTCTATTGATCTCGTATATCTGGACTTCTCTAAAGCATTTGACACTGTGCCGCATAATAGGCTGATACATAAAATGAGACAGCTCGGATTGGGTGAAAATGTGTGTAGTTGGGTAAAGAATTGGCTCAGAGATAGAAAGCACAGGGTGGTAATAAATGGTTTGTACTCTTATTGGGCCACTGACACTAGCGGGGTGCCACAGGGCTCAGTATTAGGCCCCATTCTATTCAATATATTTATCAACGACCTGATAGAGGGACTGCACAGTAAAATATCAATATTTGCAGATGACACAAAATTATACAATATAATCAATGCAACGGAGGACAATGTATGGCTACAAACGGACCTAGATAAGATGGGAGTTTGGGCAGAAAAATGGCAAATGAAGTTCAATGTTAAAAAATGTAAGGTTATGCACATGGGCAGGAGAAACAGATGTCACCAATATACACTAAATGGGGTTCTGCTAGGGAAAAGTGAGATGGAAAAAGACCTGGGGGTACTAGTGGATTGTAGATTAAACTGGAGTAACCAATGCCAGACAGCTGCTGCAAAAGCTAATAAAGTCTTGGGGTGCATTAAAGGAGGTATAGGGGCGAAGGACGAGAACATTATCCTCCCACTACATAAGGCACTTGTCAGGCCCCACATGAAATACTGCGTACAATTCTGGTCACCAGTGCTCAGGAAAGATGTTGCAGCGCTTGAGGGGATTCAAAGAAGGACAACTAAACTAATACATGGAATGAGAGGACTGGAATACCCAGAGGGTCTATCAAAATTGGAATTATTTACCCTGGAAAAAAGACGGCTAAGGGGCGACCAAATAACTATGTATAAATACATGAGGGGACAATACAAGGATCTCTTCCATGATCTGTTTACACCCAGGACTGCAACGGTAACGAGAGGGCATCCACTACGTCTAGAAGAAAGCAGGTTTCATCAATAACACAGAAAAGGGTTCTTTACTGTAAGAGCAGTGAGACTGTGGAACTCTCTGCCTGAGGATGTGGTGATGGCAAAATCCATAGGGGAGTTTAAAAGGGGACTTGATGTCTTTCTGGAGCGGAAGGATATTACAGGATATAAATCTTAGGTTAATTGTTAATCCGGGTATACAGGCAGGTAGGAACTATTAGGGGTTGATCCAGGGATTAGTCTGATTGCCATTAGGGAGTCGGGAAGGAATTTTCCCCTAAATGGGCTAATTGGCTCCTGCCTCTTGGGGTTTTTGCCTTCCTCTGGATCAACAACATAGGAGGATAAACAGGCTGAACTAGATGGACATTGTCTTCATTCAGCCTTACATACTATGTTACTATGTTACTATGAATGCGATATCATTCATCCCAAGTGCTAATGCCGCCAACACCAGTCCAGCCTTCATCTAATCATCAACTGTTGTCCAGTGTTTAAACTAACCATCGCTGTCGTGCAAACATGTCACCACAGAGGGTTCAATGCTGCCATGAAGCTAATGCAGCTTACATGACACAGCGACAAGTCTTGATTTCACCACAGCCAGCAGTTGAACTTTGTAAATCTTGCACGGAAATATTTCAACAAATTCCAATCCCTTTCACTATATTATATTAGTAAGTGGTGAATTGCGCCACCAGAAACACTGGTACTAGTATATTTTATGCACACAGAATAGTCATAACATTACCTGACAGGGAAAGTGAAAAACATTGATATTCTCATTACAATGGCACCTATCAATGGGTGGAATATGTTAGGCATCAAGTCAACAGCTAGCTAAGGATGGACAAAGGAAGAGCTAGCAATGGAGTCATTGGTGCCTAAGGACCATTGATGCACATGGAAAGCAATAACTAGCCAGATGTAGCAATTACTGAAACAGTTAATGCTGCTTACAGTAGAAAGCTGTCATAATACACAGTACATCATGTACTTGCTGCATATCTTCAAGTCAGTAATATGAAGATGTTCGTCATATCCGCTAGTTAACTTTCAACCAATTATGAAACTACCCTCCAGACACTTCACTGAAGTTGGGCTGGGTTCATTGGGCCCTTGTCCAGAGCCTCCAGACCCCATGATGCAATCTGCTGCATATGGACTTTGTTCTAAGGGAAGAAGTCATGAAAGTGTCCAGGGTTCAATGCTCCATCACCTTTTAGGGAAATTGCATTCAACTCTTCCCTGGTCTTTCTCGCATTACACTGCAACAGAAATGTTTCTTATGTCTATTATTTGATGTTCTCTGCCAGAATGAGATTTTCTAACACTGGGGCTCTCCGACTATAGAGCCCATCAAATCCCCAAGATTGTAGTGTGGCAATCTCTGCCTTTCTTTCTACACTCCAACTTCCTATACCCACAGTAGAGGTTTGTGCTTACTTGAATGCTGAGGTGACGATCAAGGAGCTGGCAGACATTGTTAAGGACCTTCCAAGTAGCAAGTCCCCTGGAGCAGATTAATTGTCCGATATATATATATATATATATATATATATATATATATATATATATATATATATATATATATATGTGCCAAAACAACTGCAATAGCAGGCAATCACAAACATACACCACTGACTAGTTATGCTGCTAAGTGCTTGAGAAAGGGGGATGGTGCTGTCCCCCGAAATGTGTTACACACCTCTATTGGCCAAGGTGTTTTCTTTTTCATTTTTATAATGTGTTAGCACTGGCAAGTCCATCCTTCTGAATAAATATTGGTCATTGTTACTTTGCTGGATCCTTCTCTTCAAACCTTTGGAATCACCACTATGGTAAACTACTAACTAGGATTAGGGGGTGTTTTCCTCTGAAACACCCCTGTGAAGTAAGTGATGGACCCTTAAGGCCCATTTACACTGGACGATTATCGCTAAAACTTTGCTCATCGGCGATCGTTTTAGCGATAATCGGTGCGTGTAAATGGGCGCGGGGCACCCACATTTCAGGCTCTTTTCGCTGATCCTTAAAATCAAGTGAGCTTGATTTTAGCAATCAGTTTTATCAGTCGTTCTCCACGGGGAGTGCTGATAGCATTGTTTCCCCTGTGGAGAACAAAGGATCTGAGCTCAGCTAATAGCCAAGGGCTATTAGCCTGCATTCAGTGAAGGCTTCATTAACATACATAATTGGCATTTAAGTAACTGAGAAGCTACTTGAATAGAAATTATTTTTTATGCAAAATAATTGCTCAAAGCTGTCACTCAAACTGTCGTTTGAGCGATCTTTGAGCGATTATCTGCTTGTGTAAATGGGTCTTCACTCACAATAATTATTTGTTTGTGGTCAATCCCCGGAAGCACTGGGCTTTTTGTACACATTGTTTATCTGCATTCCCTTATCTGTGTTATACTTCATTACTGGGATTCCTAAGCCAGGGAACGATCACTTGGATTGCTCCAGTTATTGGCCAATAGCTCTACTCAACTCTGATTTGAAAATTTTTACTGAGCTCTTGGTGTCCAGGTTGAATGTGTATTTACCTTGTCTGGTACATAAAAAACTGTTGGGTTTCAATGTCTTTTGACAAGCAGGGGATAATACAAGGCGAACTATTGGTATCATCAATATTGTCCATAGACGAATATTCTGAATGCTTCTGCTTCCTCTGGGTGCCGAAAAAGCTTTTGATGACCTCTCTTGGCCCTTCATGTTAACCACCTTAGAGTGTAAAAGCTTCCACTGATGTTTTTTTAGCACTTTGCAGGGTCTCTATTCTTCTCCCTCCTCTGTTGGTAAGCTCCCACATGCTGCCTCCTTGCACTTTTCTGTCCATAATGGTACCCAACAGGGTTGCCCCCTTTCCCGTTTCCTGTTCATCCTCTATAATGAGTCCCTGTCAACAGCAATTCTGTTATCTCCTAATATTCCTGGGGTTAAACTTCAAGACAAAGAGTTTAAAGTTTAATAGCTTTGTACACAATGTACTTCTCACTATCACGCAGCCATTAATGTCATTGCCTAATGACCCTTTTACATGGGACGACAGTCGAGTAAATGACTGCACGAGCGCTGACGTCACCGTTAAGGTCATTAGCGCTCGTGCAAAACGTTTACGCAGACAGACTTCACCACTGGATTGTGGGCTTCTCGCTCAGCGCTTCACCGTCTTTCCACTAAGCACTTCCTTGCCATGGACACATACGGATTTCTAACTCCTTTCTGTTTCTTCGGGAAAGAATTACTCCTTCATTTATCAGCTTAAGTTTTCCCAAATGTCTACATTGTAGTTCGGTTTATTTGGATTTAAAATCTTCCATAAAATGTCAACTGAAAAAAAAGGCGGATTCAATAAAAGAAGAATTGTTGATATTTTTCTAATATTTCTTATTCTGTCACAATTCATTTTGCTGCATGAGTCCCAATGGTTTTCAGAATGAAAAACACTGCAGTTACTAATTACTATATCATTCTTTCCTAACACTACTTATATTGAGTTTTTCATTCCATTAAAAAAAATCTGAAGCAACCACAGAGAAGTCGACAGCAAAAAGTAAATCTCTGCAACAAAACACATAGCCAGTCTTATTTCCCTTTTTCCGATTGCTCTAAAAAGTAGTATGCTGTACATTTGCCATGATAATTACGGAATCCCGTTACTAAAACATGAGCCACAAAGTATTCTAATCTATGCACTAAGCCCCACAGAATCTGCACTGGCACTTAATAGAACATGTAAAGATCAATTGAGGGAATCATTAGTATTTCAAATACAGTATGTGTACCAACGTTGATATGACACTTGCCAAAAGGAGCCAGGGGCCCCATGTGTCATGCAGTGTATTTCATTACCGAGTCACGGTGTGCCTTTCATTTCATTACATGCAATTTCAAAGACATTTGTGTTGTAGTCAAAGATGGGAAATCAGAGCTAGCCAATGTTTACTCCTTCTGGAAACAGTTATACGATTGATTTCTGTACCTAATTTAATTCTTTTCCTTGGCTGTAACATCACATCTCCCACAGGGGCAAAGATGTACTCAGGGAGAAAGAATGAGACTCAATAGTGTCTAGGATGACACTGGAAATGATTTCAGTGTCAAATTACAATTTGTCAAGTGGATTAAATGCTCACTTTGAAGAAAGGCGTCCTTTAGTTTTCAGTTGGATTACCCTGCACGGAGTGTAGAGAGAACATACTATTATACATGTGTGAGTTACATATAATCTTTGGGTTTCATGTAATAAAATATTAACTAATTACATTTTTTTTTCTTTTGCTTATTTAAAAAAAATGATTGTCATGTGAAATGATATATTCCAACATATAATCTATTTTAGCCCTGCGGTGTTAAGTAATACCTTTTTCGATATTCATATATATTTTATTAGGATTTCAATGATATTATCTTTTGAGCTCTTTGGTTAACTCTGCAGCGTCATAATTTCAAGAGAATTTATTTTCTAATTTTATTCATTAAAAACCTTATTGAAATGTTTTTCCTAATCTTATTTCATATATGTTTCATTCCATTTATATGTCATTCATTACATGGGCAGCCATTGTCTCTAAGATGTTACAACAGAAGTTGCATACTGCAGCTGCAGAAAAAAGGACTTGAATAGGAGAGTGTAGTGAGCATGCTCAATGTCATGTGCAATAGTCACTATGCTTGAGGAAGAGGAGGAGCGGAACTATCATTGCTAAAAGTCAAAAAGTTGAAAAAATCTAAACGATTGATATTGCCGACCAATCTGAAACTTGTAATACAAGATATACCAGCTATGTCTATTTATAAGAAAACCAGATGGTGGATGCTCTGGCAGAGTATACACATAAAATTGTAAAGCTGGCCATCAAAGTTTAGGGGGTTTTTGGCTGACAACTAAAATGTTTATTTTTTAGGCAAATTAGCTTCTTTATTTTTAGGCTTGAAAAGGTCATAATAGGTTCTCAGATTATTGTATTTCTTATCTAATGGTCCTTTTGAAGTGCCTTTATATGAAACGACTGTTGGGAGCATAAGCACCCAATAGCCATCCCACAGAGTCAGGGGCATAACTAAAGGCTCAGGGGCACTGATGCAAAAGGTGAGCTGCTCCCCCCCCCCCCCCCCCTCTATCTGTATCTGTACCCGTACCCATACCTAAACCATGCTGCACAGAGGCATAACTTGAAGCTTCTGGGCTCCAATGCAAAACCTGTAACAGGGCCCCCAACTATAATGTTTTATTCATAGTACTGGGCTTCCTATATGGAGAAGAGAGGCCTTATGAGACCGCTAAGGCTCCTGGGCCCAGGTGCAACTGCATCCCCTGCACCCTCTATAGTTACGCCCCTGCACAGAGTATAGTTCCTGTGCTGTCACACAGGAGCAACAGTCATTTAGAGAATGGGGATGGAGTGGGCCAGAGATCTCTTCCAGCTGAAAAACTTCATTTACTTGCAACCAGGCAGTCATTCAACATTGTTTATAGTCACTTGGTTTTTAGGTGAGCTACAAACCAAGCAACTCAAATAAGTGAACAATTTCTCACCCAGTGCCCTGTCGTTGGCCACATGTTCGCAGAACAACTATCACCCAATCATCAAATTTCTTGTTTCCAGTCATTATTCGGGCAATAATAGCCCCATTTAAAGGTACTTTTACTCGTGAATATAAATTTGTCTTTTTTCACAGTTTTAATGATTTTTGAGATAATTTGTCTTTCCTTCTGTCTCTTTAGCTAGGGACTGTGTTTACACTGGACAATGACTGGGAATAATTGGTTAATACAACAATTACATGATAATCGCTCCATGTAAAGAATTTTCGAATGAAATAAAAGTGTACATCAGGGTCATCATAAACTTAAGACTGTTGTTGGGATCCACCAAAAAATGTTTTCTATTCGAAGAGCTTGGGGAAGGAACAATCACTTTTAACTGTGTTTTTTAAACCGAATCGGCTATTTTGCAGATTAATGTTGCAGAATGATTTGGTGAAGGCAGATATTTGAAAAAGGTTCATAGTCCATTGCAGTGAGGTACAAGTGAACAAATACAATGAATTCCACATGTTAAAAGTTTGTGCCAACTGAATATCATGTTTGCTATAAGAATTAGCCACAATCCCACAATGTTCCAGATGATGAATAAAGGAAAGATAAAAATGTATCTCTTTTATTATGTAACTTTCATCCATGTTTTCAGCTTTAGAAATGTGAAAGGCATTACAGTGTTCAAAATTCTATCTCATTGTTTACTTTAGGCTTACCAAGTTGTGAAACTTTCAAATTAAAATGATTAATTTTCAGTAAGAGGACTTTGATCATTCTTTCAGCGAGCCCTTCATTTATTGCAAATTGTAGGCTTGTTAGTGCAATGGGTCAATGCAAATCAATAAATTTATTTTCTATTTATCATCATGTATGCTAATGTTCTAGTTCATTCCCATTGAAAGCTAATCTTTAGTTGGGAGGGTTACATTGCTTATTATGCGCCAGATATGTGGCTATGTGTCATTATGTCCTTGCTATCATAGTATTGTTTCTTCTCCTACTTCCCAGATAATTATCATGTCAGGTTTACAATGACTACCACTATTCACCTGCACTGAGGGCCAGATTATCATTGGAGCGCTAGTTGCAGACCCCATACTCTAGAGCTCTCAGGGTGGCCCCCAGGCATTTCTTTCCATTTTTTGATTTAGCTGGAAATTGCACAACATCGCCAAAAATTTTCAGCAGCTTACATGAAATGGCATTGTTTCTGATGCAGTTTTATGTATACTGCAGAAAAGATAGGACAGGAGAATAATGGATCCTGCTACTTGATGGGGCTGCAGGACAGATTCATCAACCTACAGAAAAAGTGAGGGTGTTTATTAGAGTGGCCCATAGAGATATCGGGAAAAAAGTGGCAGCTATACAGCAAGACACCTTCCCAATTTGTTACATCTAGCTTTAAATTCCAACTGCAAGATGGTGCTCAAAACTAATGTATATTATGAGAAATGGCACTTACAAGCAAGATGTCCAATTGCACAAGCTACTACATTAGTATTACCAATTTGCTTTTGCAATGGAACCGCTATACTTTAAAACATTAAGTATTGACAATGGCATTTGTCCCGACAATCTACACATTTGTGCTGTTTATACAAAAATGCTTCCAAATATATGAAAAAAATCAAAATTCCGACACAAATACTTGTCAGTCAATGCTTAAGGACTGGACAACAGACTTCTTGGTAATCTGTGTTGGAACAGCCTTGCGATTTGCTTCCATGACTTTGAAGCAACAGTTATTTTTTTTCTTCGCCATTAGTAAAAAATCTGAAAATTCATGGTCTCTGAGCCCAACCTTGTTGTAGACATAAGAACCTAAAACTGCCCCAAATAAAGGTTTGTTAAAAGGAAAAAAATAGAGGGTGTCTTGCTTTGTAGTTGAAAGTTGAGTTTTTTGGGCCACCTTAGTGTGAATACAATGCATATACAGGATTAGCAAAATTAATTAACTTCCCGGACTCAGAAGCCTCTGGATGGAATCTGCCACTCCAAATCAGACGAACTTTGAACAACAACCGCTGTAGACAATGTGCTCGTCATTAGTGGGGGAAAATAATTGCTGATAGGTGGCTCTATAGTGGACCAGGACAACTGTGGCAGACCTGTATATATATATATATATATATATATATATATATATATATATATATATATATATATATATATATATATATATATATATATATATATATCAGCCCAATCAAAACTGTATCACATTTAACAGATATATAGATTATTGTGTGCATCTTTGTGTGCATCTGCAAGGCACTTTAGCATCCATAGCAACTCAGTCTACACTGCATACGTATACATACATATCCAGCTACCATTCAACAGAAGAAGGAAAGACTGTATACCTCCTATACTGCTAATATTAAAATCTATGTTCAAACCTCTAGAACTCAATGTTTGCTACGTGTGAATCCAACTCATTTCCTTCATTCTTAACAGCTTTTCTCGATCCCCTCCCCTCCTTAATGGTCCAACCAACTCAGAGCGCATCGTCTGAAGTGGCTGTTATCTGAATTTCATCTCAGTTGATGCAGCAGAATGCCATCTAGAGATGAGTGAGTTGGGAAAGTTTAATTTATCTGTATATTTTAATTTAGTGTAATTTTACCCTGTATATATGTATGTGTATATAATATATGTATATATCGTCTCCTCTTCCCACCCTGCACTGTAATATTATGTTACAGCCTGCGTGTATTTAATGTGATCCAGTATACTCTCATGGTGCCATCACATGCAGGTGCCAGCTGAATTATGCAGCTGGTACTCCACATAAATGGCTAGGATTGGAAATAACTCTAATTCAAACTATTTAACCCTTTAGATGTCATGGTTAATGCTGACTGGGATATCTAACAGGTTAACAGAGGGAGGGAGTTTCCTCTGTCAGCCCACTGGCTATCTGTGGTGAGATTGTAGATAGAGAATAGGTTGCCATGGCTGTCAGTATTAAAGAATAGAGATAATATAATGCAATATAAAAGTACTGTGGTGTATTGTTTCAATGATCATAGGATCACATGTTCAAGTCCCCTACATGGATCAGGTTAAACTCACCTTTGCTCTTTTAATCCTCTCTTTCAGAAAAATAAAGAAAAAAATGCATATTTAATATTGTAGCATCTGTAATGACCCCTGCAATAAAGTCAATGCACAATGTTAAAAAAGAAAGAAAGCCAAAATGCTGTCTTTGTTCTTTGCACCTAAAACACATAAAAGTGATTACAAAGAAAGTCAGAAGAACGAAAATGGTACCAATAAGAACTACAGTTTGTCAGGCAAAAAACACAGCTCCATTGATGGGAAAAAAAGTCCTGGGTCTTTGAATGCAGTGAAGTCAAAAATTATTTTCTAAAAAAAAAAAAGGGGGGGGGGGGCATTGTGTAAAAGGGGACACCCTCTCCCAAGAAGTGTAATTTTTGTATCAATTTAATCATATAGACTTGCAGAAAAAAGTTGTCATGTCATTTATATCACATGGTGAACTCCATAAATAATAGAAAAGGCAGACTTGCTGTGTTTTTTCACCTCGCCCCTCCTTAAAAAAATGTCTTTACAGTTATACAGTACATTATATGTACCCCAAAATGGTGCCAATAAAAACACACTATAGCTCGGCAGGCAATGAACAAGCCGTCATATGGTTGTGTTGATGAAAAAAAATAGTTATGGCTTTTGAAAAAATGGAGATAAAGAGATCAGAAGAATTACCACCTCCTTAAAGGAGATGTCTCGAGGAAGCAGTGAATTTTTTTTTTGCCCAGTCCCCCTAATTAAGCATACATTACTAAGCCCCCCTGTAAATGACTTTTCTAGCTGGTTTGTACTTACCGTTCCAGCGTTTCAGCAACTTATAAAAGTTTTCCCCAGATGGCCGCCAGCTCTTTTCCCGTCGCTTGCTGCAGCCCGACGTGCGCGCTCCCGAGACGCTACCAGCTGTGTCTCCATGGCAACCAGACGCCCCGCAGCCGCCAACCAGTCACCCACCGCCAGGCAGCAGGTAACCGGCGCTAGCCCCCGGCTCCCCAGCGCTACGCTCCCGGCTCCCCAGCGCTACGCTCCCGGCTCCCCAGCGCTACGCTCCCGGCTCCCCAGCGCTAGACCCTGACAACAGACGAAGGCCCCGGAGCCCAGCGCTAGGTTCCGGAGCCCAGGTGAAGGCCCCGGAGCCCAGCGCTAGGCCCCGGAGCCCAGCGCTAGGCCCCGGAGCCCAGCGCTAGGCCCCGGAGCCCAGCGCTAGGCCCCGGAGCCCAGCGCTAGGCCCCGGAGCCTAGCGCTAGGTTCCGGAGCCCAGCGCTAGGCCCCGGAGCCCAGCGCTAAGTTCCGGAGCCTAGCGCTAGGTTCCGGAGCCCAGCGCTAGGTTCCGGAGCCCAGGTGAAGGCCCCGGAGCCCAGCGCTAGGTTCCGGGGCCTTCACCTGTTAGAGAAGATCACCCCCCGACCCATCACTTACCTGGGCGGCTTCTCGGGGCTGCTGGGCTGGGCTTCTCCGCTGGGCAGCTCCAGTTTCTGCACCTTCCTCTAACAGAGGATGGTACAGAATGGCCGCTCCAGCGCGCTCCCGAGCAGTGACAGCTCGTCTGCGCATGCGCAGAAGAGCTGTAGCGGGGAGCACACTGAAGCGGCTCGTGCTGAAAGGAGAAGACCGTACTGCGCAAGCGCGTCTAAAAAAGCAAGCTGCCAGCGAATTTAGACGGAACCATGGAGACGAGGACGCTAGCAACGGAGCAGGTAAGTGGAATAACCTCTGTATGGCTCATATTTAATGCACGATGTATATTACAAAGTGCATTAATATGGCCATACGGAAGTGTATAACCCCACTTGGTTTCGCGAGACAACCCCTTTAAGTGCCAAACTAGACTGCATCCCATACTTTCAGCTGACTTTTGATATGTCATAGAGCAGTGGTGGTGAACCTATAACTAGCGTGCCAGAGGCTGCTCACCACAGTAGTGAATACTGGCCGAGGTGCCGCAACTGCCCGACCAGTATTCATTCAGCTGCGCTGCTAGCAGCGCTAATCCCATGTGCACACTGTGGCATCAGTATGCACCCTGGATCCTCCTCCCTTGATGTCTCGTCCTTGCTTTTGCAAGAGCAGGGGGAAGAGGCATCCGGACGCACACACTGATGCCTGCAGTAGCATCAAGCAGAGAAGCAGCGGTGCTTTGATGAGGAGGAGGTAAGTATATGGTTCTCTGAGGGGCACTGTTATTACTGGGGCTGATATAGGGGATACTATTAGCAATAGTGTTCCCTATATCAGCCCCAGTAGTAATAGCAATAGTAATACTGTGTCGTTGAGTGGGGGTCACCATTAGTACTGGGGCCACTGTGGGGGACACTATTACTACTTAAACCACTGCAGAGGTCACTATTACTACTGTGGGGGTCACTATAACTGCTGAGGCCACTGTGTGGGTCGCTATTACTATTGGAGCCACTGTGGGGGTTACTATTACTGTTGGGGCTGCTGTGGAGGTCAATATTACTACTGGAGATACTGTGAGAATCACTATTACTACTGTGACCATTGTGGGGGCCACTATTAAAACAGGGGCCGCTGTGGTGGTCACTATTACTACTGGGACCACTGTGGGGGTCACTATTACTACTAGGGCCATTGTGGGGGGGGACACTATTACTACAGGAGCCGCTGTGGTGGTCCCTACTACTGCTGGGGCCACTGTGGGTGTCACCACTGTGGGGGTTACTATTACTACTGGGGCCACTGTGGGGGACACTATTACTGCTGAGACCACTGTGGGGGTCACTATTGCTACTGGGGCTACTGTAGGGAGTCATTATTACTACTGGGGCCACTATTACTACTGGAGCGGTTGTGGGGGTCACTATTACTACTAAGGCTATTGTGGGGGTCACTATTACTGCTGAGACCACTGTGGGCAACACTATTACCATTGAGACCACTGTGGGGAATGCTATAACTACTAGGACCACTGTGGGCGTCACTATTACTACTTGGGCTACTGTGGGGGGTCACTATTACTGCTGAGGCTGCTGAGGGGGTCACTATAACTAGTGAGGCAACTGTGGGGGTCACTATTACTACTGGGGCCACTGTGGGGGACACTATTACTACTGAAACCACTGCAGAGGTCACTATTATTACTGTGGGGGTCACTATAACTGCTGAGGCCACTGTGTGGGTCGCTATTATTGTTAAGACCACCGTAGGGGTTACTATTTCTACTGAAACCACTGTGGGGAACAATATTACTACTGGGGCTGCTGTGGGGATCCACTATTACTACTCGGGCTACTGTAGGGGGTCACTATTACTGCTGAGACCACTGTGGTGGTCACTATTACTGCTGAGACCACTGTGGGGCGTCACTATTACTACTGGGGTATGTTTACAGGTGGCAGGAATGCTCCATAATGTCCTCAGCGGAAATCTCCATGGCAAATTCCGCAGCATTTCTGCATCCAAAAAGCAGTCAACATCTGCAACCTATCTATTCTGAAACAGCCCTGTCCTTTTTATAATGAAGGAGGTAAAATCATGCATCATGATAAGCCCCGACCCCTGACATGTTGGCATTTTGCAATAAATAAGTGGGTTTTGGATTGCAGTTTGGGCACTCATTCTTTAAAATGTTCACCACCACTGTCATAGAGACATGTCAAAAGTATTGAGTATGGATCTCGCTGCTGAGACCATGCTGATTGCTGGAATGTGGGGGCAGCAGCACTCACCCAAGTGCTGTGCTACCTTGGCTATCTTTGCTGGTTTTGAGCTGCTTCTGGCAGCTGAGCACCTCTATGAGGCCGTCTTCAGTTGCTGAAAGCAGACGAAAACCAGCAAAGATAGCTCAAGTGAGCGTTGCAGCCCCCTCATCATCGGAAGTCTCAGCAGCGGGACCCCCCCTCACCCCCACTGATGAATACTTTTGACATGTCTCTATGAGATATCAAAAATTGAAAGTGCAGCTACTCTTTAGTGGAATTGAACCATAGTATTCCGTATAGTGTCTGGATAGAAAAGCATAGTTGTTGGTGCTTTTCTATCTAGTTAAGGAGACTGACAGGGACGCAAACCTAAAGAAATAGAGACAAAAGAGATCTGTCTCACATATTAAATACTATTCTTCCATCCACGTTTCCATCCTTACGCAGTTTGTTACTTAGAAGATGAAAACCTGAGACAAAGCTGGTGCAGAAGGAAAAATTCCAACGTGAGAGTACCCACAGCAATGGGGCCATGGCCAATGTGAAAGTGTACTTGAAGTAACCTCCTTCTGCTATGATAGGGACAGGTCATTCACTGTCATCTGCAGGAGATTCAGGTTAAGCCTCCTACAAATACACTTTCGCATAAGCTGTACTAGCAGAACGTATGTTTGCTTACTTCAGTCATTGCAGTGGTCCCACGGCACTTAGAGAGATACAGTAAGTAGAGATTTGCTTCTTACATGCTGCTCTACACCTTTACAATTGGTTTTTACTCTCTATCTCTTAGGGGTCACTTTACAAAAGTGAAATCCATGTTCCAGGGCCCCCAGGGGCCCAGACACCATACCATCATGTAGGCCATCTATGCCTTCCTATTCAAGTATGCTATTGTTATTTCAATATTTCTTAAACACAGACAACTTTGGCTCCTCGCGCTTTTAGTACCCTCCCTGGATTATCCACATTTTTACACAACTGCCCCTTTTATAGTGTCACAGATAGTAATAATGTCACCTGTGGTGCCCACACAGTACTAGTATCCCCGTTTTTGTGCCCACTGTAGGCCTCATACAAAAAGTGCTGCTTGTCGTGACTTTCACACAGTAAAAGTAGCTCTACTTAGTAATAATACCTTCTTTATGCCCCACTCAGTAATAATACCCCCTTTTGTTTCCAGTCAGTAAAAATGCCTTATTTTGCCCCATTCAGTAATAATGCCCCTTTTGGCCTGATTCAGAAATAATGTTCCCTTCGGTCCCCTTTTAAAAATAATGCCCCCTATATGTAATAAAAATAACCTGCCTATATTCACCTATCTCTGTTGCCCCCCAGCTGCTGTAGTTGGTGCTGACATTTCATTCATGTCCCCATTGACTTTCAGGTTGTTTGGTCATGTGACCAACATATATGATCGCTGCAATCAAACCCTGGCCTCCACGATGGTGAGACCAGGGAATGTCTCAACGATGGTGAGACCAGTGATGATTCGTGTTTGTCACATGATCGCACAAGCCGGAAGTCAGCGGAGGACTCAAACGAAGTGGCATCAACTACAGTGGAACGGGGCAATGTATACCTAATACTGAAATACTGAAGAAAATAATTCAGATATTATTTTAATGCATAGGAGTCTTTTGGGGATTTTCTTGACATATTGACAAATCCTCATAGAGAATACATTTAGAGTTTATCTAGATCGGGGTGTCAAACTCATTTTCACTGAGGGCCACATCAGCGTTATGATTGCCTTCAAAGGGCCATTTATAAGGGCTCATTCATACCGGCGTATTTGCGCTCCGTATTACACGCATATTTTTTATGCATGCAATACAGACAGCATAAACACCATTATTTACCATTTATATAGACATGTGCTTTTTGCGTGTGTATTTTACATGCGTAGTATGTCCTATTTTAGTCTGTATTATAGATCGAAATTGTCCATTAGGGCTTAGTCACACGGGCGCCCTTACTGCAGGAAGAAGACGGCCGTATTTCAGGACGGACGACTCCCCGCAGCGCCGAAGAAAGAACACATGACTGGCAATGAAGCCGGTCACATGTTCTTTCTTCCGGCGCTGCAGAGAGACGTCCGTCCTGAAGTGCAGCCATCTTCTACCGATGCGCCCCTGTGACTAAGTCAATGGGATTGAGTAAATACGCAGTGTATTTACACATGAAGGGCAGATTCAGACGAACGTATTTGCGGAGGCATATCCATAAATATATGTGAAAATCTTTTTTGATTTCAATAGATTTATTCAGACAAACATGTTTTTTCCGCTGAAAATCTTCGTCCATGAAAATATCTGTTCTGCTCTCTCCTTGTCTATCCTTGTTCGTAGTATGGGTAAAGCTGTCATAGACGTCTATGGCAGCTCAAAAAAAGGGATGGGGAGGGAGTTACCCTGTGCACAATGTAGGGAAAAGAAAACAGCTCACCCTAATTAGCCATTTAATTGCCATTTCGATCGCAAAAAAAACCCGATCAATCTGCTAGCACGGACGCATTAGCCTGCTTCTTGCCATCTCCTATCCTCATTCATGCGAAAATACGTTCCGTACCAGTGAACGGATTTACGCATGCGCTTGTCTGAATAAGCCGAAAGGCAGGAGAAAGCTATAGGACCTTCTTGCATTTTTTTTGCGCATGTGAAAAACACAGTAAATACACACACAAAAGGAATAAAGAAGGTCCAAAAATGCACTAAATACGCACACTTTCAACCCCTGAAAACGCTGCATATTTCACAGGCTAAGGGCTTGTTCAGACGAGCGTGTTTTGGTGCGTACATACGCACACACAAAAACATGCTTGTATTTACAACACTGCATTCCCTATGGTGTGTGCACATGTCCGTGCTTTACAGGTGCCTGCCTGCAAAGATAGGACATGCGTGCACCATAGGGAATGCACGCATTGTTTTCAATCGAGCCGCGGCTGCTGTGGCTCCATTGACAGCTGTGTTCACACGTGCTTTTGTTCGTACCTAGGTGCCGACGTATGTACGCACCTAAGTACGCACAAAAACACGCTCGTGTGAACGCACCCTGAAACTGTATAAATCCATGTGGATGAGCCCTAAATATAACTACTCCTTAAGGGGGCTGTCCGAGGTACGGCTCCTACACATGAGTATATTTGCACACACGATACGCATAGAATACAACAAATTGACTTCAGTTTGCTGGTTCTCATTTCCTCAGAAATGTGTGTGCAAAAGAATAGAGCAAGCTCTGTTTTGTGTACATTTGCGCACCAAAGGGCCCCAAGAAGTGTATGGGGGGTGCATAGAGGCACATGCAATACGCAAGGGGATGCGCAAAGTACAGCGCAAAACTGCAGGGAAAAGAACACAACTGGACCTCACTAGATTAAATAGTATATAAATCAGGACATAGGTGAGTTGGGTGTGCATATGAACAGGCCCTACGTGTGCAAAAGGTACGTGCAAATCAACCTTATTTATTGCACAAATATGCTGCACTGACGCGCACCTATTTGCGCATACAGTCTTGTGAAGGAGCCCTTAAGAATATCCCTGTCACCAGGTACCCTATGCGTTAAAATAACAAATCAGCCGCCACTCACCTCTTTGCTCCCTACTGCCGACTCTGGTCTCTGCTGTCTTTATTTACAGGCTGTGATGTCCCATAAGCCTGCTGCAGCAGCCAATGACAGTATCATGATTGCTGAGCACTGTCATTGGTTGCTGCAGCTTGTGTGTATATGGGCTCAGCCAGTAAATTGACGTCATAGGGAGATTGGAGTTGTTGGTGGGGGACAAGCGGGGAGTAACCCCTGATTTGTTATTTTAAGGCATGGGGGACCTGATGACAGGAGTTTCCTTAACTCGGACAGTTATGGAGCTCCATGCACTATAATTGCGTTTCCTACCTTGGAGTGTGTCTGGGTAAGGCTGTCAGAGCTGTGCTACTATCAGTGAGTTGCTGAACAGAGCAGTGTGGAAGTGCGAGCTGGAGCTCAGAGTCCATGATGGCACCTGCTACCGGTGCTGGTGCCTTCCCCAGACATAACTCTAGCAGGGCAAAGCAGCAGCGCTAAGAACTGGGCCACCATACTTCTCTGTTCTGCTTCACAGGAGATGAACAACAGCAAGAATAAACACAAAGCTATCAACTCACTCACCATGCTTGGGCTTCCTTCTCTGTAGGAGGAGATGGAGAAACACAAAGAAAGAAGCCCATGTAAATGAGGTCCTTGGACAAAATTTGAACCTAGGAATGCTAGCACTGGCAATATAACTGTGCTAATGACTGAGCCACCACACATGCTCATCTGTCTTTGTCTTTTCTTCCTTCTTCAACTTCTTACACTTTCTTTGTCTTTCTCACACTGAGGACAGGGAGAAGAAGAAAAAGGTGAAGAAGAATGAGTATAAGAAATAGAAGTAGAGGGAGAAGGAGAAGGAGAAGAAGGAGGGAAAAGAGAAAGATGAAGCAGGAGAAGGAAGAAGGAAAAAGTTTGGTAGCTCTACGACTAGTATTATTGCCTTGTAGTACTGGGGTTCTAGGTTCACGGCTGATTATGGACAACATCTGCATGGAGTTTGTATGTTCTCTTTGTGTGTAGTGGTGGCTCAGTTGTTAGCACTGCTACTTTGGAGTTATAGGCTAAAATCTGACACTGGGCAACATCTGGACAGAATTTTCCTGTTCTCTTTGTGTTTATTCTTGTTCTTCTCTCAAGCTGAGCAGACAAGTGTGGTGCTCAGTTGTTAGTGATGCTGCTTTGCAATGCGGGGGTTGTGGGTTCAAATCTGGCTAGGGGCAACATCTCATGGGATTTTTCTGTTCTTCTCGTGTTTATTCTTGATGTTGTTACTGCTCTTCTCCATGGGTCTGAGCAGACAAGTATGATGGCTCAGTTGCTAGTGTTTCTGCTTTGCAGTGCTGAAATTCTAGGTTCAAATCTGACCAAAGGCAGCATCTGAATGGGGTTTTTCAAAGGCCTTGCAGATTTAATTTCTTATGGTATTTGAACCTAGGACCCCAGCACTGAAAAGTAACAGTACTAACAATTGACCCACGTTCATGGAAGGAAACACAATTACTAACTTTTATTAGTAAACTTATTTTCTGTCACTTTTTGCTAATAATCAGGTCAGGATGACTCGATCCGACTTAGAAAAAAAATCAGTATGTATTTATAGCCTGGCCAATCACAACGAGCAATACTAGTTATAACTAAACCTGAATGCTTTTGCTATTTTTTTGTCTATACTTCTCTATTTTAACAGGGTATCTGCTGTATTTAACAGCTGACACCAGCTGCAGATGGCGTAAGCCCAGCTATTCCATAATAATGTACGAAAAATAAGATACCATATATACTCGCGTATAAGCCGAGTTTTTCAGCAAATTTTTTTGTGCTTAAAAAGCCCCCCTCGGTTCATATTCGAGTGAGGTAAGAAAAAATAACAAAAAAACCCACAATACTCATCTCCCAGCCGGCGTCTGTGTCCCCGGCGCGATGCTTAAGACTTCCCTCGCTGTCATATCCCTGGCTCAGTTTTGAATTCCCCCGCCGTCAATGCTGTGTGAGGAAGCGCTGTGATTGGATCGAGCGCCAGTCAATCACAGCCGAATGACATCACTGAATGGCTGTGATTGGTTTATTGAGGGCTGATTGTGATTGGCTGGTGCTCGATCCAATCACAGCGCTTCCTCACACAGCACTGACGGTGGGGGAATTCAAAACCTAGCCAGGGAGATGACAGTGGGGAGAAGTCAGAAGCAGCTTGCTGCACCGCCGGAGAGAGCATGGCACCGGGGACACAGGCGCCAGGTAGCAGGTGAGTATTGCGGGTTTTTTTAACCTACTATATACTCGAGTATAGCTCAGCTCATACTTGAGCCAATAAGTCTCCCATTTTTTTGTGGTAAAACTTATTGACTCGGCTTATACTTAGGGCGGGCAATTCCTCGAGTATATACAGTAATATCTAAACAATTTTAGTATAAAACAGATTGCAAAAAGTAGGGGAAAACAACATATAGGCCATACCTTTCCATTAAGACGTATTTTTCTTTTGCCCCAAAATGTTTCTAAATAATGCAAAACAATAGATACTGTTGGACAACTTTTACTACTGCATGAATCTTTTTCTTCTTTCAACTGTGTAAAGTATACTGTGACTTGCATATTCTGCTAAGACATGGCTAATGTACACTACTGCATATGCTTATGTTTCAAATGTGTAACCCGGTTTGTGCATGCTTGCATTGCCTAAAGTAATTTACCTAGAAAATAGCAGCTCCATAAGTGTTTGCTTAGAAGCAGGATACATACACTGTGCAAGTAGCAATAATCAAAATGGGACCATTTCCTGGCGTACGTTCACATCATTACAGAATTTCATCTAGACACAGTGCTTGTTTACCCCCTCCTTACCTTCTCCTGGAAGAATAAAAGGATATCATGACCATTTGTCCTGTTTATGTCTTTTTGTGAAAAATTGTGATACTATTGAGGAGGGAAAACTTTGTGCAAGTCCTCAACACTCATGTGGGGAGACAAGACTAACTTCAAATGTCCTCCACCTCAAGGTCCCATGGCAGCTGACTAGGCTGCATACAGTATATGGTATATATGCCATTGATAATTATTAGACCTAGCTTGTTATACATTATTAGGCTGCTTCCAGATGTGTTTATTTTTAGTCTGCATTGGGTCTGAGAACTGTAATACAGAGTTAATATAATACATTGAATTTAATGGGAGCTGTGCCTGCCATAAGGTGACCATAAGCCCTAGGCTGTCCACACAACTTGGGCCCCTCACCCAAACATCATGATGCACAACATACAGATAAACTATGTGTCCAATGGCACCGAAATTACTGCCTGCACCAGAAACAAGCTCAGTACATAAATAAAGCTCTATTGCAAAGATCAGTGCAGTAACAAAAACAAACATACTGCATAGAAACAGTAACAGAACCAAGCTTCCTACATGGGTACGGTACCAGAACCAAGCTTCTGCATTAATGTGGTAATAGAATAATCTTATGATTGCCTTTGTGAGAAAATACATATATCCACTTTGATTAAATAAAATAAAAACAGATCCAAACACAAGTGACATACAGTTGCTTCCCCTTTTTTGTATCATACCTGGATTTATTTTAAGACATTTTTGGTGTGAATCTTGGCTAATTTAGGCTTCTTTCCCTGTTTTATGGTTCCTTCTCACATGCTGAAATCTGCATTGAGATAGACTACTAGGCAGAACCATAGACTGTAATATGTGAAAAGGAAACCGTTTTGGTCTGCATTTCATAAGGTTTCCATCATATAGGAAGGATAGAAAAGTATAGTCAACTACACTTTTCCAGTGCTTTAAAGAAGCAGAAAAGGGACTGGGACCATGGAGGCCAAGGTGGTTAAATTCCCCCTTAGTTAAAAATGATCATTGACATGCATGAAATAGCAATCTATAATATATTGCTACGTTGTAATTGTTGTATTAAAGGGGTTGTCCCGCGAAAGCAAGTGGGTCTATACACTTCTGTATGGCCATATTAATGCACTTTGTAATGTACATCGTGCATTAAATATGAGCCATACAGAAGTTATTCACTTACCTGCTCCGTTGCTGGCGTCCCCGTCTCCATGGCTCCGTCTAACTTCAGCGTCTAATTGCCCGATTAGACGCGCTTGCACAGAAGGGTCTTCTGCCTTCGGGTCTGTCAGGCAGCAGCGGCGTTCTGGCTCCGCCCCCTTCTACGTGTCATCGCGTAGCTCTGCCCCATCACGTGTGCCGATTCCAGCCAATCAGGAGGCTGCCGGACAGACCCGAAGGCAGAAGACCCTTCTGCGCAAGCGCGTCTAATCGGGCGATTAGACGCTGAAGTTAGACGGAGCCATGAAGACGGGAACGCCAGCGCAGGGAAGGTAAGTGAATAACTTCTGTATGGCTCATATTTAATGCACGATGTATATTACAAAGTGCATTAATATGGCCATACAGAAGTGCTTAACCCCACTTGCTTTTGCGAGACAACCCCTTTAAGGTTTGCTTTAATACTTGATACAAATCAGACTAGAATTCAAAACATAAATTACAAATTGATAAATAACCTAAAATACAATAATATTGATCTGAATTGCAATAATTATTATGAAGTGAAACATAAACAGAAAATTGTTCTACGGCATAAACATTTGGAAGCAATGAGATATAATATATATGTAGCAATATATCAGCCAAATCATTCCCTTGAACCTAGATGTTTGGCTGTTTCCCGGCTGTAATAAACATAAACCATAAAAGATACTGCCGGATTCAGTTACTGTAGGTTCTGCTTTTTTGCTTTTACAATAAAGGAAAATTAAACTATTCTAGGACACCTTGTTAAGTAATTATATAGCAACTGTGCAATTAAATAGCCATCAGGCCCTGCAGCTGAGAAATTTCAGGTAATTATTCAAAGATAATTTAATAGACGAATTACTGTATTCAAGCAAGCATTAGCTAGTAATCTGGCTCAATTAAAGTATCCAATTAATTTCTGCACCTTGATAATAGTTGTCCTTAAAGACCGTCTTTTTCTCCTGTTCTATGATGCTACAATTCAGGTTTGCCTGAAATATCTGCTTCTACCATTTATCTAGGCAATGCTGCAGTATGTCTGGACACATGGCACTCCAGAATAAATAAATACAAAACTGGAAATTTCTGTAAAATGACTAAATGACTAAATGAAATAGTTGATCCAATGTTGCGTCAAACCACTTAAAATGAGAGGTGTTAAAATTTGTATTGTGCATATATACATTAAGCGAAAAATGTGTTTCCAAACTGTAACACAAATACGTACATTTCAAAAGCCAAAGTCTGAGCCTAAGGAATATATTACAGACCTCTAAACTCTGCAGAATGCTTAAATAAAATTAAGTCTGGGGATCACTGGGTAATTTTTGCATTTCCCCAGGACACTTAATAATAGCATTCAAAACAGTTGGAGGACTATTTAAGGCTACAGCACTCTAGTCATAACCATGCAATCTCATTTTTAGGCATCATAGGTCTTAATAATAGCATTTTAGACTGGGGATTGCAGGGTGGTAGAAATGTTAGAGACCCCTGTGACCATGAACTGACATGGTAGTGGAGCGTTGTGCTATAACTGTACAAAGGAGATGTAAATGTCAGGGTAAATGCAAGAAACTAGACCTACCAGGTCTGGATGTGTTATAAAGGTTAAAATAATTATCCACATAAAACAGAATCAACCTCCCCCCAGCCAGGCAGGATGCAGGCAAAGCTTTCCCTTTTCACTACTCAAAGTGACATCTACAGAAGGGCGTCTGGAATATGAATACAAAAAATATAAAAAAAATCCCTTAAAAAGGGTAATTTGCACGTCTCATTACCAGCTGAATTACATTTTCTATTTGGAGCCTGAAGTAGTCTATTCCAGTTGTTTTATCAACAGCATGAACTGCTTCAAAAACTTATCTAATGGCTTGTCCAGTCTATAGATGTAGCTTGGCCCATGCTCTGATGAAACTAGGCTCTCTTGGGAAAATTGTTCTCTGACAAGCAACTATTGTAATCAGGATGCCCAAGTCTACTTCTACAAAGCTGTATTCTGAGATTATTAGTAAGGGGAGAAGGAAGGCCAGCTCATGTTGTTCAATACAAATTGTAGTTCTTAGTTTTAAACCCATAACTTAAGTTAGACTTCCTTCTATTCTTCAATACCAACTGTTGTCTCCAAGTTATGGGCTAAGGCACATCAGAGGATTTACGGATAACGTCCCTGGTGAGCTGTTTTCTTTATGTTTGCATATTCTGAGATTATCTCTAGTTTTACATACTGATTGACAGATAGGAAGCTACTGTGCTACTGTGATCATTAGCTGTGTCGTTTTAGGAAAAAAGAAGATGAAGCCTCAAAATGAGCAAGAATTCAAGTTTCTGCCTGCTTGTTTCTGCATCCATTAACACAGAAAATGTTTGGGTGTGAAAATTTTTTGCAGTATACAAGTTGTAAAACAAAAAAATTAAGACTGTATGTGTTGCTTTGATATAACTCATATCTGATCATAGAGAGGTCAGTGTGAGCCCCTATGGTAGCCAAGGTAGATGCCTCACTCCCAAGCTACTCCCGTGAAGATATCATTTCAGGGGAGTGGTGGGGCAGTAATATAACTGACAAATATGACAGAAAGAAGGAGAAAAGTTAGTCTAAAGTAAAGCCAATTCCATAAGGTCATGTTTGCATTGTGTTTATACCATGTTCACATGTCTGTGGCATTTTACAGCAGTGACCTGAAATTGTGTGTTATAAAGTGAAAGTTTTTAAAAGGAGAAACAATTCAAGATGTATTTACTCAGAACAGCTTATTAAGAAAAAGTTTCGAACCCATCCTCATAAAAATGTATTTTGCTATGCTTTCAGTGATTCATTTGCTAACTTCCTGTTGAAGGGGCTTCTATGCTCCGAAAACTGACAAATATAAATTTTCTAGTTAATAAAGGGATCACTTCTATAAGCTAAACTTTATTATGGTCATAAATTAACAAATAATAATGGAGAGGAGAAAAAAGTAAACTAAGCGCCCTTTTACATGGGACAACCTGTCGGCCACAGATACCTGACAGGTCATCACAGCAATAACTGTTCCTGTGCTTTTGCATAGGAACAACCATCACTAGTGAATGGAGGCGGAGTGGCATGGGGCTCATTTCGGCCAGTCCGCCTTCAGTCACAGCAAACAGGCAGTCGTTCATAAATGAACAGCTGCCTGTTTTTATGGGCCAATCCGTTGTTCAGTTTTATGAAGGCATAAACTCAACAACAAATGAGAAGCAAATGAACTCTCATTCGTCATCCCATCGGGCATGCATTTACGTTGAACAGAAATTCTTCAGATTCCTGCTGCTTGTGGTATTCTGTACGATTTATCGACTCATGTAAAAGGGCCCTAAGACATCATTCCAGTACACTGATTGATCTGAAGGTAGATACTTTCTGCAGTTTGCCATATATAGTGATATGCAGAAGCTGCAGAACGAAAGAGTGCAAACTTCTTAATTGAACACTATTGCAAAAATGATTTTCAACCCAAAATGCATTCATTTAAGTAAAATAAAAATAGTACCCCCAAAGATGTTCATATACTTTAAAGATATACTGCAGATAACCTCACCGTGTAAAAATTATTTACAAGTACTGACCAATATGTTCATTGCTGGTCATTGCTTATTGCCATGCGCAGGTGAAGTGCAAATGTAAAAGGACTCTTACATTCCTTTTACAAGGAAGATAACCAGCCCATTGTAATGAGCGCTGATTGACAAAGCAAATCGATCATCACTCATTCACTGCTATCCACACACGGCAGAGTATCGCCTGTATTGGGATGAATGATCGTTCTTTCCCATACTGCTATCATTGGTTGGCTGCACATCTCCCTGTGTACACGGGTAAGGCCGACTGAGTAGTTTTATGCTGAAATAAACCAATCAACTGACGAATGAGCACTTGCGCATTCATCGACTAATCCTTTGCAGATTCAGAAGGGCCAGTGATTGGGATCTTTGCTGTAGAAAGATTTTATGGACTGCCTTTTCTTTCTTTTTCTTTTTTAATTTAATTTTAATGGCTTCTTTCAAGATTATAATGGTTGCCCCTAGAAGCAGCCAGCAATTTAAGTCCATCTTGGTAACATACATTCCAACTAATACGATATAACAGTCATCAGAATTGTCACATAGAATGGTTTAGTAGAAAAGGAGCCCAGAACAACAAGCACAAATAAGGGTTCGGTAAGGTGCCAGACACAGGATTACATGTGATGCACCATGCTGGCAAACAGCTTATTGGTTATGCCCATACTGTCAGATCATTCAGGTTGTTCTGAACTAAGTGCAGCCTACAAGTACCGACAACCCATTCTCTCTCATCATGAAAGCCTGGCTGCTTCCTGTAAGAGGTTTTAGTTGCCAGCTTTGCCAACCTCAAAACCTGCATCAAGTGTCCTCCAGCCAAGGAGAATACAGCTTTAAAATTATATAGCACACAAACAAGGTATTTACAAAGTTGTTGTCATGTACTTTACACCATGAAAAGTATTTAAAGAGGACCTATCACATGAAATAGGTCCATTTTTATGCTAAAAAATAACAGCCAAGTAATAAACAAGTGCACTTAAAATAAAGTATACAAAAAGCTTTCTAGATGTACATGCAAAGTGCCTGACTCACCGTAGGAGGAAGGCTCGAAGTTCCCATTCATCAAGTCCTGCCACCCTTTGGACCCTTCTGGTATCCACCGCAGTACCACTTAATCTTTAACTGCAAGATTTTTTGGCTCTGTCCAAAACAGCATTATTACTGAATTATCGCAACAGTTATCGCAAATCCGTAAGCATTAGTATAGCAGTCACAAATCCGTAACTGCTGTATAAATTCTGTGAACAATGTTCTTATGAACAGAGCCGCAAGCTATAGTCATAATCAGTAAGGTCTCACAGCCTGAGACTTAGTGTTGCCATGGCGGATGCTAGGAGGATGCATGGGTGCCAGAAGTGGACGGACAGGAAGTTTATACCCGTTTGAGAAAGGCCTAAGTAGTGGCCGAAACGTCGCTGGTCTTTTTTATGGAGGAATAAAGGTTGAAAATTATTTGAAATTACATCTGATGCTGCCTGGTCTACACTTTGCAACTCTGATGACTACAAGGTTTTGATCCGGACCAAACTGGGCTGGTGCATCCATTCATTCCTCACTGCTTATACAGCAGAATATCAGAATCTGATCACATAGATTCTATGAGAGTGCTGCAGTTGACTTACACGGTTTATAGGAAGTTTATACCCAACTCCTATAGGAATTGGGTCATTTGCATACACTTTTTCAAGTGACATGTATTTACAAAAACACTTATTTCTTAATGGGCTGTTAACGTTTTTGTATAAAAATGGGACCTATATCAAGTTCTATTTAAATGAATGTTGCTCAAAAGTCATATTTTCCTTGCAGTCCCAAAAATCCATTATAAAGAACATAAGCTATTTTACAGACAATTACAGGCAATGAATAATTTTGAGAACAATCATAAAATAATAGTGACTAATGTGTCTGTATATGAAACCATGTAAAATATTCAATTCCACCTAGGGTCATTATTGAACATATTTCAATATTGTGATAGCACCAAATTTACTAACTAAATGAGATAGTTGGAGTGATTTGTGTCAAATTTATTAAAAACTACATGCCTTATAATAAATGTAACATATTTGCAACAAAGAGTCAGAAAAGTCTGAATTTGCGCCATTTTCATGCTTTTACACTTAGTAAATTGGAGATTTATTACAAAAAATGAAAGTCAGATCCTGACATCAAAATCTATCAACAATTATGTAGTATTCAGTATAAAATGTCCATATACCATTGAGCAGTGGGGCCTCACCAGATTTTTATGCCCTGGGGCAACCAATCAATGAGAGTTATACCTGACAACCACTGCTTCATATACTGCAAAATCTATTTGTATGAAGTCTTCATGATTTTTTTTCAATGGTCCAGCATATACCATAAACAATGCTGTTGTGAGCTGTTTTAGTTCAGTCTCATAGAACAAGCCCGCTTACAACATAAGGTATAATTTGGAAAGAAAGAGTTATCCTGAATGGGCTCATCCCAAAATCAATCAATGTCATATAGACTTGAATGCGTAGAAAGGCTTTTAAAAAGTTAGGAATTTTGTTGATATCAATTTGAGAGACGTCAAGAAGAAACCATTCAGGGAGTTATCAAGTCTCCTAGTAAAGTATGAATTTTTTGGCAGAACTTTTTGTAATCAGGCATAGGCAATAAATAAGGACTGATTTTCATATTTTGCATTTTAGACAGCAAAGATACCTACAGTAGTAGTAGTAGTAGTAGAAAATATACTTGACTTACAATAAAAGGCATACTGCAAGCTAACTGAGAAGTGACAGCAGAGAAATGTCACTTCAAGTTATCTCTTTATGAAAATATTGACCGCAGCATTTTTTTATAACTCGACTCTGCTGTGCCTACAGGGAAATTGCCTTTTTTTCTTAAAAGTCAGTAATCTTGATAAAAAAAAAGATATATTAAGCAACGCAATTACCTAAGACGCTAATGTAAGACTACCAAAGTCCAACCTACATTTTATGTTTTGTTGCTCTAACCAGAAACCCATAGTGTAGAAAAAGTTTACTTTAACTTGGTTAGTTCATCACTATTTCAAATATTGTATTGTCTTAAGGAACTTTTTAGTTTTATCTCTTTATAATATTAGGATATACTTTCAGTCTTGTTCTTCCAGCAGTATCCTCCGCACAGTTATTGAATGAAGCTCCTCGAAGACAAAAAGTTTCCTTACAATTGATGATGTTCTTGGCGTCGTGTTTTCCATTTATTTCCATTAATCCGGTTTCTAATAGGACTGTGGCATTTTAAATATGTTTCCCATAACCCTTCCAATATAAACAATTCAACCCGATGCCCACATAGACTGAGAAAACACACCGAGAAGTAGGCTAATCTGTTTTATTGTCCATTTAGGAATACATTTTTTAATGAATATTTTATCTGAGCAGAAATGAAGCATCTGCATTTAAGTATTAAACTGTTGAGTATTGTCTAGCGGTATAGGAAGCCATTTCTCAAGGTTAAGGTGCTAGGGAAATATATTGCAGGTCACAGTTGATTTTTTTTTTTAAACATTCTTTGCTTCATGGCTTTGGAAGCGCAATGGAAAATTAATACAAAAGACCAAAAAGTAATTCACACGGCAGGAATACAGAAATTGTAAAAGCACAGACAGCACTACAGAGGAGCAGTGCCATTCACACACAAAGAATTTTGCTCATGTAGATGGCTGATTAATTGCTGGCCTGCCTAGTTGAAACTGCAACAAGCTAGATACTGCCAGCATGCCATCTGTTACCATGGAAATGCACAATGTTCCTGGTTCTGACAAACCCTTGAATGCTGGAAAGATTGTGCCATATGTAAATAAGGCAAATTAGTTTTCCTATATCATCCAGACAAGGTTATACTAATATAAAGCACATATTCTTACCATAACCCCTAGCGTGTCATGAATAGAAGCCACCTCTTCACACAGAGGAACCTGCACAGTACTCTCACAATAAATACCCTGCACAGATTTCTGAATACCATTTCATCTGCCTAGAACACATTTAACTCTTTCATGTCACCGGGCCTGGCTCTTAAGCAGAATGTGGAGATAACTGAACGCGGGAAAAGGGATTCATTAACGTATACATGATTACTGGGTACACAAAGTTGTTCGCGGTTATATTATTCCTAAGAAGAAAAAAAAGACACATGCATTTTATTTGACTAATACAGCAATTATTTAAGGATGGATTTGAGTAGAACCTGACACTGGATGATTACTTTTTGTTTCTTATAAGCCGGGAAAGCAATCATAAAATGGCTGGTTTTGAGTACAAAAATAGAAATAAGAAATGTGGAAAATGAGAATCATCATTGGATTTACCAGAAAAGAAAATAGTGTTGCCTATTTTTTAAAGTACTGGCTTCATAACAATGGTTACCAGTGCCAATTTTTTTTCAGCTTCGCAGTTTTTGATTGGCTCAGTAGGAGTGGCAGTATTGACCGTAGGAGGATATTTGAGATTAGTGGTGTACATGAAAAAGAGAGAACCCTACTGTGTTGTTGGGTTTTGCCATCCAGCCCAGTTGCCCAAGAAAGATGAGTCCAATACAAGTTCTACCCACCCGATAGCAAAGGCGATGAGATCAATTTGAGCTGGGCCTCTTCTCTCCAATGTCTTTATAGCAGCTGCATGGTGTGTCTCTCTACAATATCTACCACTTTCCTTCAGATGATCTTTACAATACATTGCAAACACCAAAATTTACTTGTAAGCATCTCTGACGTTACCTCATTATCAATTTTCCTTTGATTAGAGAACATGTTCGGAAGTTGTAGGCTGGAGGCTGTGAAACTGGATGTGAAGTTGATAAACTCACTCGTCCCCATGTATAGATTTGTGGTGAAGTACTCCATGCCCCTTCCATAGCACAGTGAATGATATAGTGCATTCATTAATGGGGCACAATCCCAAAATAGAATATGCTCTGTTTGGGGATTCAGTCAATGTTAGGGTTTATTATTGGATGCAGGGGCGTAGATAAAGACTCATGGGCCTGGGTGCAAAAGTGTATCTTGGGGCCCCCCAACTTCTCTTAACCCCTTGGATGTTCACTATTTTCACCTAATTTGTCTATTTGTAACATTCAAGCATATTTGCACACATCTCCTAAGATCTGTGTAGTCACTCAACTGGGCTGATCCAGTCACTTGTTGTCCAATGTAATATTTTTGCAGTATTATAAATACCTATTTAGTTGAAGATACACAACATAAAAAAGATTTTCCACCCAATCCGATAAAAGTGCTCTTAAGCTGATTGAGGTTTAATAATTAGAGAACAAAGAATAGAGTAATTTGGTTATCATAGAAATGAGCATGAAAACAAGCAAAGCCACACTGCTTGGATTGATCCTCCCAGTTACAAATCTTTTATGTACTGCATTTACAATTTTTTATTTTTGTCCTATTCTCTCCATTCTCGATCAGCCCGCTTTTAGACAAGCGTATTTTAGTTCTTTATTTGGTCCATTTTGGAGACTATGATATGGAGATAATGTAAATCTATATCCATTCGCATGGCCATACTATTTATGGCCATATTATAAAAATGCAGTATGACCTATTTTTTGCATTTTTGCTGCAATATTACTATTCTTTTACATTGGGCAAATACTAATTAGTATTTGACCATAAGAAAAAAACATACAGAGGCAAATGCTGAAAAGATATGGCTGTAATATCATCTGGAACACATCTGTGATACGGATCCATATTAAGGACGTGTTTCTATAAGCTCGTCTGAAAATGGCCTTATTCTATAACTTGTCATGCTTTTTTAATTACATTGCAATGTTAAAGTTTGTTTTTTTTAAGGTTAACAGTAGATAGCAATAAACAAGTAGCTGATAAATCTTATTTACTAATAATGCAGTGATCCTGAGATTGACAGTATCAATGGTTGAATATGACTGCTGGTTCAACTTGTCCATCTGATGTCACTGGTTGCTATAATCACATGACTAATTATAGAGCCGCGTGCTCTATTAGTGAGTTCTATGCATGGTCATGCAAAGTAACCATGTGAATATAGCGCCTTACGATTTACTTGTGCTGCTTTTTGTAATCATTTAGTCAACACATTGCTACAGGTATAGTCAGCATTGTAATGCCGCACTATTTATATAGAAGATCTTAACTTTACCTAACTTTGTGAATATTCAGAACACAGAAAACCCTCTTTTATTTCTTTGAATTTCAGGCAATTTGAAAAAAATGGTTACAACACGCTTGACTGATCATGCCATTATTATTGTTGGCTCCTTTATTATAATTTTGAAAAAGTTCCAGGTCTATTTTAAGTAAGCTACAAATGTAAAAAAAATCTAATTACAGTAGCATTCTGATAATTAATCTTGCTTGGAACCAATGTGTTTCCATAGTAGTAAATCTAAATAGGATTTTCTCTTCTTTCTGTGTACCTATTCTGAGTTTTTTATTGCCCAAATAAACTTGGCTACCGTTACTTTTACTTTTTTTTTTCAAGTCCATGAGTGAAGACTATTAACCCTTTCCAATCCACTGTCTGACGTCGAAAGACATTCTGATTAAAGCCTGTACAGCTCCGATATCAGAAGACATCCGGCAGGGTATTCTTACTGTATATTACTGGCCACCCTATGGTCAGTGGCCTCTCCAGCATGTCACATACTGCAGTACTGGCTCTAGCCAGCAGATGGCGACATTGTAAAATGGCAGAAAGAGAAAGCCCCTAGGAAACCCTGAATCCAAAATTGGATTGCAAAGGGTTAAACTTACTATAGGGAGCTAACCCCTTGCATTTTACTCAAACTTCCTTCATTAGGTACAACTCTCCAATTCTCCGAATAGGCAAACACACCAAAGCTCTTTCTTTAGTAGGTTTGGAATGGTAAAAGCTTTTATTTGTTAAAAAACACAAATGGTAACAACAATTACCACTAGCCTCATAACTAGTTGCTTGGCTGTACACTGATGATCAGTGAATATTACCCATATAAAAACCTATAGATAGAAAATACATGTTAACATATACGCACAAAATGAATGAAAAGAAAACAAAAGCAACTCCAATAAAAGTCTTATAACTGCTGGGGTTGAACCACTCAACCTTACCTCAGGGTGGGCCATCTTCTCTCTCAATAGCCTAACTCCCTTTTGCCAAGCTCCTTTAGCAAGAATGTACACCTGATTAATAAAGAGATTTCCTGATAGTGTAACACTGGAACTGTTTCAGCAAAGCTGCACTGTCAGAACAGATATCGCCCAATCTTATATATATATTACATACACATATATATACAGGGTCATTCAAAAGCCAGAGCCACCCAGAATATCTTCTGAATGAAAAGAAATACAGGTAGGAAACTGTGTAGAGCAATTAATTGGATGGAGGAAAATGTTTTTGCATTATGATGGTGCCTATTGGCCATCTTGGTGGCAGCCATCTTGGATTCAGCCCAAGAAACGTCAATAGAAAGATACATAATTTAAGGGGAGAATTTAATCAGAAATTGATGGGTGCCATTATCCTAATACCTTCAACCATTTTTAAGTTATGGATGATATCATATTGAATATTAATAAAGTTGATACATTGAATTATTTGGTATGGTAAACACTAATTACATGTGTTTTCAGGTAGCAGAAGATGCTATTAACAGTCCAGGACAGAACTAAGATCATCCTGATGGTTAGTAACAGACGTTTAATTAAAGGGGTTGTCCCTCGCCGAAACGTTTATTTATTTTTTTTAACCCCCCCCCCCCCCCCCGTTCGGCGCGAGACAACCCCGATGCAGGGGTTAAAAAAACAAACCGGGTAGTACTTACCCGAATCCCGGCGGTCCGGCGTCTTCATACTCACCTGCTGAAGATGGCCGCCGGGATCCTCTCTCTCTGTGGACCGCAGGGCTTCTGTGCGGTCCATTGCCGATTCCAGCCTCCTGATTGGCTGGAATCGGCAAGTGACGGGGCGGAGCTACACGGAGCCGGCATTCTGCACGAGCGGCCCCATTGAAGACAGCAGAAGACCCGGACTGCGCAAGTGCGGCTAATTTGGCCATTAGAGGCCGAAAATTAGTCGGCACCATGGAGACGAGGACGCCAGCAACGGAGCAGGTAAGTATAAAACTTTTGATAACTTCTGTATGGCTCATAATTAATGCACAATGTACATTACAAAGTGCATTAATATGGCCATACAGAAGTGTATAGACCCACTTGCTGCCGCGGGACAACCCCTTTAAGTCCGCCAAGGCTGTCAATCACCCTAGAAGAGAATGAGTGCACAAACTGTCAGGAAATTGACTTAGAAGTTCAAGGAAACTAGTAGTGTCCAGGATAAACTGAGAACTGGTCGTCCGAGCAGTGTTTCTGATACTCAGATGTAGACAACTGTGCTAGCTGTTTTCACGAAGAGTCCACAGAAAAGCACCAGCAGATTGACATTGAAGCATCGTATGAGTAAAATCAATGATCTACCATTCTCGATTTGTCCTAGACACTTCCAACTGTATATATTTCCTTTCTCTCTCTCTCTCTCTGTATATATATATATATATATATATATATATATATATATATATATATATATATATAAACAAACTGCAAAAGACAGGTACACAATCCACACATCACTGAAAAGAGGAAGGTTCAAAGAATACAGGAACTTTTAAAAGCCACAGGCAAAGTGGCAGGTGACGTCATGACAGTCATGTGTTTAGTCACATGACCACAAGAGGTATTTAAACAGTCACATGATACAATCACAGGAAATACGTGAATGATGTCACATGCGGTCATGTGATCAAGTCACCTGATTGCTAAGGCAATTAAATCATCACATGATAGAATAACAAGACTGAATGTGAATCATAAGACATTCAAAAGGCAGACTGAAAAAGTATAACATATAATAACATTGTTATTGCATGAAAGTAATGAGAGACAAATACAAAATAAGAAAAATAAAATAAAACATTAATGATAAAATAAAAACCACATTCACATTTTTGCATAAATGTATCTATCTACTTTCTACTGGGAATCATCTCAGAGGTCAGTTACTTTTACTCCACCCTGTTTTTTTATCTGTACTGTTTTGAAATCACTCAGTTGTTATCCCTGTAGACTATTTTACCATTTTTTATTTTACCCTTTTGGGATCTCCAGAATTGTGCATTTCTGTTTTCCTAGCCACATATCTTAATGGATCACTAGTTAACCAAAAATTTTTTTGATCATTAATTATTCATTATTTATACATTTATAGAAAGTACATATTGTAAATTAGCAGCTAACAGAGAAACAGAGGGTCTAGATTCATCTGTTCCAAGTTATTGTATCATGTGACTGTTTAAATGCCTCTCGCGGTCGCTAGAGTAATCACATGACCGCCATGATGCTTTGCTCATGGCTTTTAAATGCTCCTGTATTCCACATTTTCTATAAAGACCAGATGATGATGCCAGTGCAGCACCAAAACGTGTTGCTTAATAAAGGATTGTTTCTGCTTTTTCTGCCTCCTGTCCAGTGCACCGTTATCCCTTTGTTCTGCAGTGTCCTGCTGACCATATAACGGAAACCATTGTTACCTGTTAGGGAGGCTGCTGCTTATTCTGTCAGGCTTCTAACCCATACAGGTACCAATGTTCTTATATTGTTTTACTCTGCTTTGTTTTACACCTAACAGCAGACTACATCATGAAGAGCTTTATTTCTTATACTTGCAGTTCAACAATTTGCTGTCCGAGATCTTGAAATGGTTTCTTCAGCGGTGTTGCCATTTTCCTATATACATACGCTCTTTGGGGGGGAAAAATCAAGCCCGTAAAAGGAGTTGTTGTTTTGCTATAAAGCTTAGCATGTAGTTACATCTCAGGCAGATATGCAAATGATTAGAGTTGTGGCGTGATTAGATGAAGGGTCTTATCACCTGAGGCCCTAAAAGTGGTTCCACTCTTGGTCTACAAAAAGGCTCTCAGAGACTGCTTGTGTGTAGTGGACCTTTTTCTGTTTGCATAGCGCCTGTTGTCCACTAGACGCCTCTAAAATGCTATTGAAGAGATTTCACCCAGTTAACAGAGTTTGAGAGGGGGGCATTATTAGAATATGAGAAGCTGGATGGTTGTATCGACAAATTGCCTGCCACCTTGGCCATTCTTTCTAGACTGTTAGAAGATGCTGGGACCAATGGACGCACGCAGCTGAAGGACATTTGGTATGAGGGCACCCGTTACATGTTTTGCCTTTGACACCCACCCACTATCACCTCCATTTACAATGGTATCGTGAACAATGAAACTGAACAGCTAAGCAATGGAACCGGGTGGTGTTCAGTGAAGAAGCCAGGTTTAGTTTGAGCACTGATGAGGCTGTGTTCATGTCTAGAGACCTAAGGGTGAGCTCCTCAATCCTGCCTTTGCTGAAGGACCTCACACTGCTCCCATTGCTGGTGTGATAATCTGGGGCCAGCCATTGCATATGACAGTCGGTCACCCCTAGTAGTGGTACAATGAACAATGATAGCTTAGCGATTTGTTCAGGACATCCTGCAGCCACATGTGTTATCTCTAACACAATAGGCATTTTCCAGCACACAGCAAAGATGACACAGGAATACCTCCAAAACATTACCATGGCCTGCTTGGTCATCAGATTTATTGCCATTAGAACATGTATGAGACCAGCTTTGACAGCCTATAAGTTTACATGATCTAGAGGCTGTTACAACAAGTGTGGACCAATATGCTGCAGGATACTATATGGAACCCATATACCTCTATGTCGGCCCATATTACATCTTGTATCCAAGCTGGAAGAGGACCGACAGGGTACTAAAGCCTTCATTCAAGTTTTCAGTTTTCTAAAATAAATTATCCTATTGCTCTGATATTGTAACACTCAGGGCTCCTACCCACTTGTGTTTTTTTTAACGCTGAGCTTTCTAAAGCGAATGTCAATGGGACTTTCTAATGTTAAAAATGCATCGCACAAAAATTGCAAAAACACAAATTTGCGATGCGTTTTTAACATTAGAAAGTCCCATTGACAATTGTGTTTGATAAACACAGCGTTAACACAGCATTAAAAGCATGCAAGAGGGTAGGAGCCCTCATATCAACATTAGCGTGCCTTCACAATTGCGATTGCGATATCGCTGTGTTTTTTTAATGCGACTATCAATAGGACTTTGTAATACTAAAAACACATTCCACAAAAATCGCAAAGCACAAACTTTGTGTTTTATATATATATATATATATATATATATATATATATATATATATATATATATATAACAAAAACTTTGAAAACACATCGGGCTGGATTCATTGTGCTAGTGTGCCCACTCATCTTTTCTGGCCTCAGTCCCTGGGTTCAGTTTGAATCACCAAAAACAGCATCTAGACAGAACTCTATATAGAAGGCTTTCTTTAGTCAAGCGGTTACCAATAAGGGCTCTGCTTGATATGGTTTCTGTTCCTTTTCGGTAATGGTGCCAGACAGAATAAAATAGTGGAAAAACAAAAATCTGACAGACCAGGAGAAAAGGGATATTATTTTTTCAATTATATAATTTTTGTAGAAATGGACTGAACTTCTGGGCGATTCTGTTTTTTAAATAAACCATAAATGTGTTTCCATATTTGAGTCTGAATTCAGCCAACAGTTGTCTTCCACTTAATGCTTGTAGCTACATTCTAACTTCCAGTTTTAAAGAGGTGTTTAAAATATTATTGCAAATGAAGGTTATGTAATTATAACCATAGGTCTTTTCAGTGAAATCCATTAGCAGAGTTTGATGAATTTTCTGGGAAATATACAGCTGGAAGCCTTCAGCATGCAGAATTCATTTCTCAACACGTTTCTAAAAGTTCTGTAAGCATTCTTTAGTGTTTGATGCACAATGAGGAAAAAGAGAAGACAGAAAATAAACTTTGCACAAACATGCAGAGTTATTCTGTAGATATTGCAATGGTAGAGAATTAGATAGCCGACTATACTATAGATAAATATCAAAACCATATATTTAATACTAAGAACAAGAGCAGATCTCCTTGAGACAAAGTAGAGTAAGCCATACCAGAGGCATCTAATCCCATTCTTGCCATAAACATATAGCTCCTTTATGAAGGTATATTATGGCCATCTGTATGCAACCTTAGGCCAGTTTCAGATGTTTAGCATCTGTATGAGAATTGCAATACCAAGACCTTCTGCAGCTCTTCGGAACCAAACTTAGATCACCATAGAGTTCTATGGTGATCTAAATTAGGATTTAATGGAATCCAATAAGGTTAGGGTATTATGGCTTTAACACAAGTACTAAAATGAGGCTCTTTGAAAATGGTAATAGTCAATTTTTTCTATGCTGGCAATTGTTGTCATGGAACAAGTGCAAATTCTTGAAGTTTATGCATTTGGAGCATGCATACTAAAGTCTAAAAATGTTGCACAAACGTGGAAAAATAAAATGTAGCATCTGTGACTTTTTGTAGGCCTATGCTTAGTCTGATGACAGAGGCCGTACAAATCTTTTTGCTTTAAAAATATCACACATGCTTAAAAAATTTGTCATGTGCTCAAACTGAATAAAAACACTAAAAACAAATAACCAGGAGCTCACTGTTAGTTCCATGTGTTGAATGGTGTTATGCATTGTCTTGTTCGTAATATCTACAGTACTTCTTACAGGCATCTGCAAATTTTACAGTGCTCAAGTTGACAACAGGCCATCTCTTGTGGTCTTTGCAGTCCTCTTTTTTTTCAAATTTTTTTTTAGTTTTTTTGTACAAAGAAAATCCACATTCCTTACGAATTTAAAAAAGTAGAGCAATGCAACTAGATAATGTAGCAACAAGGAAAAATAGTTTGTGTTTTTATATGCACACAGGCACAGATGCTTTACGATATCTGTAATCTACCCAGGGTACCCTTTAGGCTTTCTTTCAAATACCAATCTATGAGAGTGAAAGGTGTCATTAGCTGTTGTAACTCTTCGGTGGTGAGAAAATTAACAATAAACGATAAAGAAATACCTGGTGTGTCGATAATTACTCTTTTCCATCTCTATATGTTCCAGCTGCATCAGATGTTCAAGATGATCCACTACTAGCTGAATTGTAGGCACTACTGGTTTTAGCCATTATTGTAGAATACACCTTTTGGCCACCAGACAAATGGAGTGAAAAAGTGTAGGGGATCCTCTAACTGCTGGACAACATACCATTCAATACTTCATTCCCGCAATGAAAGAGTGCATTGGATTAAGAAGCACTGTGAAGCCCGTAGCTCATGCATAATTTGGCTCATTTGATCCCAAAAATTCCCAACTGAAGGGCAACTCCAAGGACTATGAAAATAATCTGTTTACGCTCCTAGCATTTAGGGCAGCATACTAAACTATCTGGTTTATTTGAGACTTCTGAGAGGTTGAAAGCTAAGATAGCCCTACGCATAATTCTAAGGTGGGAGTCCCTTCATGCCTTCTTTATTACATTCCACCACAGCATTCGCCGTCCCCTCAAGTTTTAGCTCCCACTTTACCTAAGTTGCCTAGCCAATGCAGAAAAAAATTTGATTAGGAAAGCTATGTAATAAGTAGAGATGAGCGAGCGTACTCGTCCGAGCTTGATACTCGTTCGAGTATTAGCGTGTTCGAGATGCTCGTTACTAGAGGCGAGCACCACGCGATGTTCGAGTTACTTTCACTTTCATCTCTGAGACGTTAGCGCGCTTTTCTGGCCAATAGAAAGACAGGGAAGGCATTACAACTTCCCCCTGCGACGTTCAAGCCCTACACCACCCCCCTGCAGTGAATGGCTGGCAAGATCAGGTGTCACCCGAGTATATAAATCGGCCCCTCCGGCGGCTCGCCACAGATGCATTCTGACAGAGATCAGGGAAAGTGCTGCTGATGCCGGAGCTGCTATAGGGAGAGTGTTAGGATTGATTTTAGGCTTCAAGAACCCCAACGGTCCTTCTTAGGGCCACATCTGACCGTGTGCAGTACTGTTGAGGCTACTTTTTGCAGTGTTGCACATTTTTTTTTTTTTTGTATATCGGCCGTGCAGAGCATTGCGTCCAGAGCATTGCGTCCTGCAGTAATTTTACATAGTCCACGGCCAGTAGTGCTGGTGAGGCAGGGACAGTGAAAGACATATCCAGTCTATATAGGCAGTGGGCTTTTCCAAAAAAATTTGGGAAAAAAAATCTATTTGGGCTGCCTGTGACCGTCCTGACTGTACTGCGTCTCTGCTGGGGGTAGTTGTCCTAATTCATACGCAGCCAGCTAAGTGTTACAGCAGGCTTGCGCAAAATTCTTTCCTGCCTCTGCGTTGCCTCTTACATCACCGCTGTCATCCTGTCCAGAGTGAAACAGTCTGCAGTAATTTTACATAGTCCACGGCCAGTAGTGCTGGTGAGGCAGGGACAGTGAAAGACATATCCAGTCTATATAGGCAGTGGGCTTTTCCAAAAAAATTTGGGAAAAAAAATCTATTTGGGCTGCCTGTGACCATCCTGACTGTACTGCGTCTCTGCTGGGGGTAGTTGTCCTAATTCATACGCAGCCAGCTAAGTGTTACAGCAGGCTTGCGCAAAATTCTTTCCTGCCTCTGCGTTGCCTCTTACATCACCGCTGTCATCCTGTCCAGAGTGAAACAGTCTGCAGTAATTTTACATAGTCCACGGCCTGTAGTGCTGGTGAGGCAGGGACAGTGAAAGACATATCCAGTCTATATAGGCAGTGGGCTTTTTCAAAAAAATTTGGGAAAAAAAATCTATTTGGGCTGCCTGTGACCGTCCTGACTGTACTGCGTCTCTGCTGGGGGTAGTTGTCCTAATTCATACGCAGCCAGCTAAGTGTTACAGCAGGCTTGCGCAAAATTCTTTCCTGCATCTGCTGTGCGTTCCGTAAGCGAAGTCAGCCTCCAACCACAGGCCAATAAACGGCACATTTAATTACAGCGTTCTGTTTCTGCACTACTGGTAATACAGCATGCTGAGGGGTAGGGGTAGGCCTAGAGGACGTGGACGCGGGTGAGGACGCGGAGGCCCAAGTCAGGGTGTGGGCACAGGCCGAGCTCCTGATCCAGGTGTATCGCAGCCGACTGCTGCGGGATTAGGAGAGAGGCACGTTTCTGGCGTCCCCACATTCATCTCACAATTAATGGGTCCACGCGGTAGACCTTTATTAGAAAATGAGCAGTGTGAGCAGGTCCTGTCGTGGATGGCAGAAAGTGCATCCAGCAATCTATCGACCACCCAGAATTCTGCGCCGTCCACTGCTGCAACTCTGAATACTCTGGCTGCTGCTCCTCCTTCCTCCCAGCCTCCTCACTCCATTACAATGACACATTCTGAGGAGCAGGCAGACTCCCAGGAACTGTTCTCGGGCCCCTGCCCAGAATGGGCAGCAATGGTTCCGAATCCTGTCCCACTGGAGGAGTTTGTCATGACCAATGCCCAACCTTTGGAAAGTTCCCGGGGTCCGGGGGATGAGACTGGGGACTTCCGGCAACTGTCTCAAGAGCTTTCAGTGGGTGAGGAGGACGATGACGATGAGACACAGTTGTCTATCACTCAGGTAGTAGTAATTGGAGTAAGTCCGAGGGAGGAGCGCACAGAGGATTCGGAGGAAGAGCAGCAGGACGATGAGGTGACTGACCCCACCTGAGGACAGGTCTTCAGAGAGGGAGGCAAGTGCAGCAGCAGGGCAGGTTGGAAGAGGCAGTGCGGTGGCCAGGGGTAGAGGCAGGGCCAGACCGAATAATCCACCAACTGTTTCCCAAAGTGCCCCCTCGCGCCATGCCACCCTGCAGAGGCCGAGGTGCTCAAAGGTCTGGCAGTTTTTCACTGAGAGTGCAGACGACCGACGAACAGTGGTGTGCAACCTTTGTCGCGCCAAGATCAGCCGGGGAGCCACCACCACCAGCCTCACCACCACCAGCATGCGCAGACATATGATGGCCAAGCACCCCACAAGGTGGGACGAAGGCCGTTCACCGCCTCCGATTTGCACCGCTGCCTCTCCCCCTGTGCCCCAACCTGCCACTGAGATCCAACCCCCCTCTCAGGACACAGGCACTACCGTCTCCTGGCCTGCACCCACACCCTCACCTCCGCTGTGCTCGGCCCCATCCACCAATGTCTCTCAGCGCACCGTCCAGCCGTCGCTAGCGCAAGTGTTGGAGTGCAAGCGCAAGTACGCCGCCACGCACCCGCACGCTCAAGCGTTAAACGTGCACATAGCCAAATTTATCAGCCTGGAGATGCTGCCGTATAGGGTTGTGGAAACGGAGGCTTTCAAAGGTATGATGGCGGCGGCGGCCCCGCGCTACTCAGTTCCCAGTCGCCACTACTTTTACCGATGTGCCGTCCCAGCCCTGCACGACCACATCTCCCGCAACATTGTACGCACCCTCACCAACGCGGTTACTGGCAAGGTCCACTTAACAACGGACACGTGGACAAGCACAGGCGGGCAGGGCCACTATATCTCCCTGACGGCACATTGGGTGAATTTAGTGGAGGCTGGGACAGAGTCAGAGCCTGGGACCGCTCACGTCCTACCCACCCCCAGAATTGCGGGCCCCAGCTCGGTGGTGGTATCTGCGGCGGTGTATGCTTCCTTCACTAAACCACCCTCCTCCTCCTACGCAACCTCTGTCTCGCAATCAAGATGTGTCAGCAGCAGCACGTCGCCAGCAGTCGGTGTCACACGGCACGGCAGCACAGGGGTGGGCAAGCGTCAGCAGGCCGTGCTGAAACTACTCAGCTTAGGAGAGAAGAGGCACACGGCCCACGAACTGCTGCAGGGTCTCACAGAGCAGACCAACCGCTGGCTTGCGCCGCTGAGCCTCCAACCGGGCATGGTCGTGTGTGACAACGGCCGTAACCTGGTGGCGGCTCTGCAGCTCGGCAACCTCATGCACGTGCCATGCCTGGCCCACGTCTTTAATTTGGTGGTTCAGCTACCCACGCTTGTCAGACCTGCTCGGAAAGGTGCGCTGACTCTGCGCACATTTCCGCAAGTCCCACACGGACGCTGCCACCCTGCGCACCCTGCAACATCGGTTTCATCTGCCAGTGCACCGACTGCTGTGCGACGTGCCCACATGGTGGAACTCTACGCTCCACATGTTGGCTAGGCTCTATGAGCAGCGTAGAGCTATAGTGGAATACCAACTCCAACATGGGCGGCGCAGTGGAAGTCAGCCTCCTCAATTCTTTATAGAAGAGTGGGCCTGGTTGGCAGACATCTGCCAGGTCCTTGGAAACTTTGAGGAGGGGGAAGAGACAGCTTGGCCCACTGCTGAGGGTACCCATGCTGCTTGCCTGTCATCCTTTCAGCGTGTATGGCCTGAGGAGGAGGAGGATCCTGAAAGTGATCTTCCTAGTGAGGACAGCCATGTGTTGCGTACAGGTACCCTGGCACACATGGCTGACTTCATGTTAGGATGCCTTTCTCGTGACCCTTGCGTTACATGCATTCTGGCCATTACGGATTACTGGGTGTACACACTGCTCGACCCACGGTATAAGGAGAACCTTTCCACTCTCATACCCGAAGAGGAAAGGGGTTCGAGAGTGATGCTATACCACAGGACCCTGGCGGATAAACTGATGGTAAAATTCCGATCCGACAGCGCTAGTGGACGAAGGCGCAGTTCCAAGGGCCAGGTAGCAGGGGAGGCACGGAGATCAGGCAGCATGTACAGCACAGGCAGGGGAACACTCTCTAAGGCCTTTGACAGCTTTCTGGCTCCCCAGCAAGACTGTGTCACCGCTCCCCAGTCAAGGCTGAGTTGGCGGGAGCACTGTAAAAGGATGGGGAGGGAGTACGCAGCCGATCGCACGACCGTCCTCCATGATGCCTCTGCCCCCTACAACTACTGGGTGTCAAAGCTGGACACGTGGCCTGAACTCGCGCTGTATGCCCTGGAGGTGCTTGCTTGTCCTGCGGCTAGCGTCTTGTCAGAGAGGGTGTTTAGTGCGGCTGGGGGAATCATCACAGATAAGCGTACCCGCCTGTCAACCGACAGTGCCGACAGGCTTACACTCATCAAGATGAACAAAGCCTGGATTTCCCCAGACTTCTCTTCTCCACCAGCGGACAGCAGCGATACCTAAACAATATGTAGGCTGCACCCGCGGATGGAAGCATTGTTCTCTATCACCATCAAAAACGGGGACCTTTTAGCTTCATCAATCTGTGTATAATATTCATCCTCCTCCTCCTGCTCCTCCTCCTGAAACCTGACATAATCACGCCGAACGGGCAATTTTTCTTAGGCCCACAAGGCTCAGTAATATAATTTTTGTAAACAATTTTTATACGTTTCAATGCTCATTAAAGCGTTGAAACTTGCACCTGAACCAATTTTTATTTTAACTGGGCTGCCTCCAGGCCTAGTTACAAATTAAGCCACATTAATCAAAGCGATTAATGGGTTTCACCTGCCCTCTTGGTTGGGCATGGGCAATTTTTCTGACGTACATTAGTACTGTTGGTACACCAATTTTTTGGGGCCCTCGCCTACAGTGTAATCCAATAAATTTTTTGCCCACCTGCATTAAAGCTGACGTTACATCAGCTGCGCTGGGCACTGCAATGGGATATATTTATGTACCGCCGGTGGCTTCCTGACACCCACCCATGCTGTCGGTCCACACGGAGTTGTAACTGCATGTGTCCACTTCTAAAGAACCCCAGTCTGACTGGGGCATGCAGTGTGGGCCGAAGCCCACCTGCATTAAACATGACATTACCTCAGCTGTGTTGGGCAATGCAATGGGATATATTTATGTACCGCCGGTGGGTTCCAGGGAGCCACCCATGCTGTGGGTCCACACGGAGTTGTAACTGCATGTGTACACTTCTAAAGAACCCCAGTCTGACTGGGGCATGCACTGTGGGCCGAAGCCCACCTGCATTAAACATGACATTACCTCAGCTGTGATGGGCAATGCAATGGGATATATTTATGTACCGCCGGTGGCTTCCTGGCACCCACCCATGCTGTCGGTCCACAGGGACTTCACAATAGGGAGTTGTACCTGCCTGTGTCTATGAATTAAAAACCCCAGTCAGGTTGGGGCATGCAGTGTGGGCCGAAGCCCACCTGCATTTAACATGACATTACCTCAGCTGTGATGGGCACTGCAATGGGATACATTTATGTACAGCCGGTGGGTTCCAGGGAGCCACCCATGCTGTGGGTGCACAATGAATTCCCATTGCGGAGTTGTACCTGCCTGTGACTATTTATAAAAAACCGCGGTCTGACTGGGGCATGCAGACACCTTGACAGAATGAATAGTGTGTGGCACATAGGTTCCCCATTGCTATGCCCACGGGTGCAGCTCCAGATGGAGGTGGCACAGGATTATATTTCTCATTGCTTCTGTACAGCATTGTGGGCTATCGCCCCGCCCCTTTTAAAGAGGGCCGCTGCCTAGCCGTGCCACCCCTCTGCAGTGTGTTCCTGCGGTTCCTCCTCATGGCAGATGCACTTATAAATAGACATGAGGGTGGTGTGGCATGAGGGCAGCTGAAGGCTGCGCAGGGACAATTTGGTGTGCGCTGTGGACACTGGGTCGTGCAGGGGGGTTGGGCAGCATGTAACCCAGGAGAAGTGGCAGCGGAGTGTCATGCAGGCAGTGATTGTGCTTTGTTGGAGGTAGTGTGGTGCTTAGCTAAGGTATGCATTGCTAATGAGGATTTTTCAGAAGTAAAAGTTGTTGGGAGGGGGGGGCACTCTTGCCGCTATTGTGGCTTAATAGTGGGACCTGGGAACTTGAGATGTAGCCCAACATGTAGCCCCTCGCCTGCCCTATCCGCTGCTGTGTCGTTCCCATCACTTTCTTGAATTGCCCAGATTTTCACAAATGGAAACCTTAGCGAGCATCGGCGATATACAAAAATGCTCGGGTCGCCCATTGATTTCATTGGGATTCGTTACTCGAAACGAACCCTCGAGCATCGCGAAAATTTCGTCCCGAGTAACGAGCACCTGAGCATTTTGGTGCTCGCTCATCTCTAGTAATAAGGTATCTTGCAATTTGCTCTACGGAGTCGGCACCAATGAGGGGCCTGGAGTCATGAGTAGAACTGTGTTAAATTGGTTTGTTGCTATCTGTCTTCTCACAGCACACAATTGTTCCATAAAGTAATTCCTTATTTGGTCATACAGTATGTTCTGTTCATAGTTATCCTTAAAGTACTTGTAAAGGAATCCATCCAGCCTTTCAATGCAATTGTATAGGAAAAATACGCAAAAAATATTGGAGAGAATGCCAAGTATATTACGGTAGATACCCTAAGAATACGGTAGAAGTATCCCTAAGAACCAAGAGTTGCCATAGTAGTGTCCAATTACTTATACTGAAAGTACCTCTTCTATTGAGTCAAGTTTAACATTAATAATTACCGTAAAACACAGTGACCCAATTTAACTTGTTCTAAACTTACCTTGCTATAATCCAACAACCCCTCTCCATCATTTAATCATAGCAGCAGGGTTAGAGAGGAAATGCCAGGTAGTGTATGCATAATGCATACCTCTTCCCAGTCAATCAATAATAATAATCCTAATCTTTATATAGTGCCAATCTTTTTTCTGAGAAAAATGTGTTTCACACACTACAGTTATATGGAATACTAAGATCATGAGTAGATAAAGTAGCAGAAATATTAAAGAAGTTGTCTGATTTAGAAACCCCATTTCTAAATACCTCATTAGAGCATTCTGAATTAATAGAGGCGGGTCACTAGATTAGGTATTTCACCTATTAGTAAAAGTACAGAGCAGCTACAAAGAGTTCCACTCTCTCTGGAGGACCTGGTACAGTGGATTTCAGTCGGCACCAAGTAATGCTTCATTTCTCCTGTGGAGGCGCTGCGTAGGAGTTGAACACTTGCTGCTGGGTCCCCTGCATGTTACAGCTGCTTGCTGGTGGTCATACTAATGGAACAACTTTTGATCAGTTTATTTTCTTGAGACCCTTTTGACAAAAGGGTATTGTAAATAAGAACTGCCCATTTAAGTATACAGAATATATTTCTTTAGGTGACAATTAAATCATAGTAATAATACTAATATATATAATTATACTGAAAATAAATCATTGAAACACCCCTTGTGGGTTCTGCTATCTATTTTGAATGTTAAAACACTCCCATTTTTTCTTTGAAATTACAGAACATTTGCGAAATAAGACCCGCAATAAACATGCATCAACACCATATATTTTCAATTTTAATGGATATGCAGTTAACAGGTAGCCAACTTTAATGTGATGCTCTGGGTTTACATGCTTGCAGGGTTTATATACAACCAGATGATCAGCGCTATTTAATACATATGTTGCTATGGTGAATTTCCAATCACTGTAAAGAGAAAAGTAAACATATAATTTAGCAGTACATATAAATCACCACGGGAGTCAATTTGCTGCTCATGTCGATTATTTATAAGCGCTTTAAAATAATTACCCAAGTTTGTTACATTCAGTTTAATTTTGCTTTTAAGTTGTAACATGTTGGAAAAATACAGGTGGGTAGATATATTGATTCTTCTTTAATGGAAGAAATAGAACCGCCGTCACTATTAGTTGGCAAGGAGCTCATTATAGACGTTACATATATAACTCATGACAGGATACTTAAAGTTAATGTGTTTTTCTTTCCTTCACAGTCCCTTCTTCAGAACTCAAAGTGTACCTGAGTTTTCAATAAGTTTTCTAAACTATAACAGGTTCTCCTTAGCCTCCCATTTCATGCCGTTTGCACCCTGTTTTTTATGTTCTAATGTTAAGGTGGTCTCTCCCATTCTTCTGCTTTCCTGCTTTTTGCGATCCACTTTTAGGGAGAGGGCATGTAGCAAGCCAAACATTCTGCCAGTAGTTCACAGTCCTGCACTTCCTCACCTTTACTCGCTATGCTACATTGCTCTGTTTCTAGTACAATCAGCAGTGAGGCAGTATCCGAATTCCTATGTCTCTGCTTTGCCGGGACATTGTCAGGCATTCAGAGACATTCTGACCAAATGGTTAGTAAGTAAACCCAGTTTCATGTAAACACATACATACACATGTGCTATAACAGCAGGAGAGGCAGAGAATGTGGAGACTGAAGACAATGCATGTAAACAGATCTGTCAGCCTATGAGTGCAGGAAACAGCTTGTGAAGATATCCCAGCCCCTATGTCCTAGCATCCCAGTTACTACAGAAGCTCAGTACCTAACAACAGAAAGTGGATTGCAGAGGTATTGGAAGGTTGACCCCCAGTGGCAGCCACTTCACACTTGATTTACACTGGTGACATAACATTTTAATGAAAGTATATTACAAGATTGATGAGACACACACAGGCTATTACATGAGCATAAGTAATCTGAAAAGTTAATGCTCTTTTAAGAGCTTATACAGGTATTTATTGTAGACACAGCAGATGTTCTTCCTGATCCTGCTATTTCATGTAAAACATACTGGCTGCATCTAAAATGGTGAAAAATTGTGTGCTAGATATGGAATTAATATTGGCTACAAACTTTGCATAAAGTTGTATGTGTGATTAAAGTAATTAAAATTACATGCAACTGTTGCATAATTTGTGGTGTTTAAAAAGATGTCTACGGATCTCCTGAACAGCTAGGGTCACCAACAAAGCTGTCCTGGACCGCATCAACCTAGAGGTTTTCCAGAAGGCAAGATCATGAGACAGAAACTGACTTACTTTGATAAGGGCGAATTCGCTGGAAAAAGAGATGCTACTTGGAATGGTCAATGGTAAAAGGAGACAGGGAAGATAAAAGACACATTGGCTGGACACCATCAAGAAGAACACTGAAATGAACATCAGGCAACTGAAAGCAGATGTAGAAAATAGAGAGGCATGGAGAGGGCCGGCCTACAGTGTATCCAAGTGTCAGACACAACTGGATGGATAGAATTGGAATTGTTGAATAATCTGGCACAACTTCACTATTATAGGTGATTCTTTTATTTACAATAGGTTTTGTAGCTGCATCATTAGACTACTGGGCACTATGGAAAGTTTTCCTCCATTTGGAGAGAAGTTATTTGCATAAACATTAAGGAAAAATTATGGCAGATTGCCCATGCTACCTTTAAGACTCACTTTTTCCCTAGACTTCTCTTGAGTTAGTGATAATGTTGACTATAGAATTTAGGAAAGACCCAGTTTCCACAAGCATATTCCATAAATAACTTTAGATTAAAAGAACTAAATGACATTTCTTTTGTTGGAGCAAGTGGAGTCTACAGTTAGAGTGTAATCAATAGTGGATAGTGAAGGACATAATGGTCAGGCAATGACATAATGGGATACAGGCAAAAGGTCAGCAGATAATGGGCACATCAGGTACCAGCAAAGGAAGGTGAGGGACAAGTTAAGGCAGACTATGTTAAACTCAATGGTCAATGATCAACTTTAAGATCCCACACAATGGAAGATAACAACTATATTCCATAAATAGACAGGTAAGTTAATTACAAAATGTAAAAAAAATAAATTAAAGCATTGTATTCACTCACTTTAACGTTCATACGCTACTGAAAAGTTTAGTTGATTGTTTCCTATTACCAACACTAAAAACAGTATAAGCCAAGTTTACTTCCCTCAGATTATGATGTCATGGAATTTCTGTATACTCCTAAAATGCCTTGTCCTCTAATACATAGTTGCTATGCGAGGAAAGGATTTTTCTCAAAATCAATGCAAATGCGTGTTAAATAACCCTCTGCAGTACCACCTAGTGGAATGGTATCCATCTTACCTTTGAATGGGCCTTTTAACTTGCCTAGGGATGTAAGCCTAACTAGACTATCCATGTACATATAGCTGTTCGGGGGTTATTGACTGTCATCAGTATATAGCTGGATTTTGGTTGGTTGGGTGAGAGGCCATCACTGTCTCAAAATCCAAAAATTATTGTAAATTGTTTCAGAGAAAGTCAACAGATTGTGTAACATGACACAACCTGGGAAATGTTTATTCCATAGTGCTTTCTTCATGATAATGTAGGATGTACGGATGTATTCCATATAGTTAAATACAGCATTTAGCTTGGAAATACATGATTTATCAAAAAAATTGAGTGTTTGTCATTGGTACAGACGATTAAAAGAACCGATTCCACCGGGTCGAATGTCAAAAATAAGTGGTGCTTTGAAACATGCTAGGCTCGAAAAAAATAATATCACGTTCTTTAATTTGCAGCATTAAATAAAATGGACAATGTGTTCAGGGCAAATAATTGTTTGAACTGAGGATTTTATTATTAATCTGTGAAGACTGTTGAATTTAGGGTCACAGTAAGGGTTGATTACGTACAAGATGTACAAAGCTTATTCTGCCAATGCTTTTGAAAAAAGCAAGTAATTTAGATTCAGAATTGGTCCTGGATTGAAGCTCAGTCCATTACGGGCCATTTTCAATTTCAGCTTTACAATAAACATCAAGCTCTGCAAGGAAATTAGTACATTTGGTATCTGTTGGGAGAGATGGGAGGGTCTTTGACGAGATGACACTTATCACCAAAGCTTCAGTTAATGAAATCCTTGAGTGGTATCTACGTTTGACATATTTTGACATTTTTTGAAATCACATCCAGCGTTTTTTTTTTAACCACAATGTTCTTCTTTATAAGAGTAAAAAAAATCCATCTAGCTTTCAGACGAGTGTTGAAGAACAGCAATATTAATGGAAAAAATTAATGGATTCTCACAGCAATTTGGATTTTTTTTTACATAAGAGATAGATATACAAGATAGCATATATTTAAATGATATTCTCAGTGCACTGCATGAGATAACATATACTCTGGCTTAAAAGACATTCATTTACTTCAATTTGTTGTTCGAAAGTTTTAAATATTGCAGGATATGGTTATCCTCCTCTTCACCAATCACTCATTTCATGTAGTTGAAATATACAGAAAAGAGTCAATAGGGTTGCAATTTAAAAGCTATCTATGATATAAACATGAAAGTACACGTAGCATAATATAATTGCAACTCACAAGTGGACAGGGAAGATGCATTAAATTATCCACTTATGACTGGCCATCATGCTCTTATGGCTGACTTCCTAAACAAGCATGCTGAATGTTTACTTGGAAACACGGAATATGGATAAGGAATAAGAAATAGCAGTAAACTGTAGCATTGGACTATACTTGAAACCATAAAGTAGTTTTTCCGGGTCACCGGGCTATTTCGTGTTCACACAGTTATAATAACAGTAATACACCAATGGATGTGATTGAGTATACAACAATGTAAGAAATACTGACTGTACTCAAAAAGGATTTTCACTTTAAGTTGGGGAATCCACAATCTTTTAAAAATAAGCATATAATCAAAAGATTGGCAAAAATAGACAGTTTAGGGCCGGAAGGCAGAACTCCAACTATAGAGTTGTTCAATAGTATCTAGTAAGGGTCTGAAGCCATCATTTTCCAATATTCCGATGTACAACAAAAACAGCGTGGTACCAGGAAAATTTACGTGATGTTAAAAACTCTTTTGTTAACAATTCAAAAGTATTTTTAGAAGTGAAACTTTTTTTTGGCAAAACAGAAAACTTATATATTCAAACTTTCAGAGCTCCTTGGTTCCTTCTTAAGGCAGGGTAACAAATGAGCCGAAGAGAGAAAAGGCATTTAAATAATGTTACATCAAGATAAACCAGAGACACGAAACCAATGTTTTAAGCTAGAAGGAAAAGAGGTGATGGTTTAAAGGGCTTTTCCGGGGAAAATGCTGTTGATGACCTATATTCTCATTGATTTCAATGACAGCCGTGCTTGCAACTACAAGCATCGGCCACTACACAGGGGTCGGAGCAGAGACTTTCGCTGCTTCGCTCTAAACTCTGTGTAATTGCGGCGCTGTCAGTGGGTGCAAAAATCAGCTGATCGATCGGGGTCCCAAACGACGGACCCTAGGCGATCAACTATTGATGACCTATCCTGAGAAGTCACAGATCAGACTGATGGTTATGATGTGCTTATGTAATGAATCATAAACCCAGGTGTTAAACTGAGCAATTGTGTTAATGCCTGGAAAGTTTATATCAGTTTGAATTCCCATTTTGTCCTGCCTCTGTCACTCTTAGGATGACCTTTGTGTATTAAAACTTTTAGATCCATGGAAATTCAGTCCAGAGAAATGGTCCCACACCCCGTGTATCCAGCTTCTTTATTTTAGACTGTAGTCAGTGTTTTTGTTCCTCCAATTGAGAGGGAAATATATACATTTGTAGGTAGAAAATACGAAAACAAAATATATATATATTGTTATGTGTCTTTCTTTTTATATGTATACTAATTCTATTTTTCTATACATACTAATTCGATGCTAAAATGACCAAAACTTAATATGTCGCCTTATATCAGATATTCCAAGGCTTTGCAAGGTGAAGACAAAATGTATCTTGAAAACCGCAAGGAAGATCCAGATACGAAGGCCGCGTGCTTGGCTGTTTTCCCTGTATCTAGATACTGACTGTTTAACTACGTATATGACTATCACTGCCTCAGGCGGAAATGCGGACTTCACATATATGGTTATGTGGTGGATTTGAGCCAATGAGACCATTACCCATTCCTAGTGACATGACCAAAAAGTATAAGACCCCATGTAATCTGTAATAAAGTGCGCAGTTATTTCCCCGTGTGAGGAACTATACCAGACCTCCATGTGTGGTGTCTCTTCTTTACCGCCGGCAACGGGGCATTGGGGTTGGCCTGATTGGTGCTGTACACAGAATTTCCTTGACACAATGTACATCTCCCAGTGCGATGTACATGATATGGTATATAAGGTATATGGAATATATGCTAGGCTTTTTCTCTCAGTGCTTCATTTGCTATCTAGCCTGAAGAAGGAACTTCTCAGCTTTATAAGCTTGCATATATATTTTTTATGGTTAGCCAATAAAGGTATCACCTAAAGTACTTTTAGGACGAGTAATACGGACGAGTGTCCCGGACTGACTACCAACATTCCCACCCAAACTACAAGCATCATATATTTCTATGATTCTCAGATTTTGGGTCAGGAGATCTACGATCAAGTCACGACACCCACTTGTATTATGTACACATAAATGCGTCTGGAATATGCTCATCTGTCACCAGACTTAAGGCCCATTTACACCAGCTGATGATTGCTAAAAAATCGCTAATCGGCGATTGTTTTAGCAATAATCGGTTCATGTAAATGTGCGCCCATCATGCGCTTTTCGGGCACTGCTAGCTGATCATTAAATTTAGTCCAACCTAAAAATCGTCCTTCACTCTTATCAGAAATTCTCCACGGGGAGTGCTGATAGGATTGCTTCCCCTGGAGAACAAAGGATCTGAGCGCAGATAATAGCCTCCGGCTTAATTTGCATACTTAATTGGTACTTAAGTAGCTGAGTAGCTACTTAAAACTTTATGCAAAATGATCGTTTAAAGCTGTCACTCCAACTATCCTTTGAGCAATCTTTGAGCGATCATCTACTGGTGTAAATGGGCCTTAATACAGTAAACACACACTGAATGCACCAAACATAGTTCTGACAGTCATGTTTAGTGTCTTTTTCTAAAAGAGACAGTGTCCTGTAAATAAAGTGCATGTTAAGTAATATATAAAATGGCATAACGCAACAAAACATAACGCAACATTAGATATCAGTTGCTTCAACTGTTGAATACATTTATAGGATATAGTTTGTTGGATTGGGGTGATTTTGTGCTCTGACGCTCTTTGTTGAGGAGCTACTTTACATGCAGCTTTACCTTGTACTTCCCCTCGTGTTTTCCTCCTACACCCAACATTATGAATGCCTACAAATACCCATAAATGGCATATGAATACATACTGCTCAGTGGAATTATGTATAATGTTTTGATTCAGTAGGCACCCTTCCTCCAGGGATACCTACTGGCAAAAGCCAACTCTGCATATAGGTACGAGGGGTGTTCATTAAAGATTTCCCCTGACTCACTTCTATTTATCGCAGGATACTAAAACTTCACACGTGTAATGATATAAGTCTCTGCAGGTTGCGTGCCAATTTACAACTCTGAACTTATAACGGTCTTTCTTTTACAGGTACTGAAGTGGTGTGAGTAAACGAGGTAAATGCTCCAAGGCTCTTTTGACGATCTGCCATGGAAACCAGGAGGACTTTTTCAACAGACTCATCACAAATGATGAAAGCTGGGTCCATCACTATGACCTGGAGACTAAAGTCCAGTCAATGCAATGGAAGCATGTGGACTCACCACCTCCAAAGAAGGCCTGTGCCCAACCTTCGGCAGGCAAGGTCATGTTCACAGTATTTGGGACAAGCACGGAGTAGTCTTCATGGACTTCCTAGTAAAGGGTACCATGATTACTGAGGCATACTATACTTCACTGCTGCAGAAATTGCAGGAGGCCATCAAAACCTTGAGACGTGACATGTTCAACAAAGCTGTCCACCTTCTGCAAGACAAAGCCCTAGTTCACAACTCACACGCTGCCCAGATGGAAGCAGCTGCTGCAGGTACAAAAAAATTCTACCGCATCCCCCTTATTCACCCGACCTCGCACCATTGTATTTCCACGTCTTCCCAACAATGAAGTGATTTTTGAAGGGCAAGCATTTTCCAGATGATGAGACTCTGGTTTCTGAAGCCACAACGTGAAGTGGGTCATGGGAAATATTTAATGAATGCCCTTGTAGATACAGTTTTGAAAATTGTATAATAAATAAATGTGAAAAAGAATGTTCTTGATCACTGACACCAAGCAGAGCTCTAAAAACTGGTGATTAATTTATACAGAAATAATATTAGAAAGCTCCATTACATTTCATTATACAAGGAATATACTTTATTTAAAAAGTGTACAATAACTTACTTTTCAGAATAATCTAGCATGTGTTCATGAGGTAAATCACTATCTCTGGTTATTATATGGCTTGTATCCAGGCTCAGACTGGCCCACTGTGGAGCCAGTGATCCCTGGGTGGGCCTCCATCCATACCCCCCTCCTCCGAGCAGCACACAGCATGCAATTATGTATATTGATGTATAGATTTCCCCTGACTCAATTCTATTTATCGCAGGATACTAAAACTTCACACGTGTAATGATATAAGTCTCTGCAGGTTGCGTGCCAATTTACAACTCTGAACTTATAACAGTCTTTCTTTTACAGGTACTGAAGTGGTGTGAGTAAACGAGGTAAATGCTCCAAGGCTCTTTTGACGATCTGCCATGGAAACCAGGAGGACTTTTTCAACAGACTCATCACAAATGATGAAAGCTGGGTCCATCACTATGACCTGGAGACTAAAGTCCAGTCAATGCAATGGAAGCATGTGGACTCACCACCTCCAAAGAAGGCCTGTGCCCAACCTTCGGCAGGCAAGGTCATGTTCACAGTCTTTTGGGACAAGCACGGAGTAGTCTTCATGGACTTCCTAGTAAAGGGTACCATGATTACTGAGGCATACTATACTTCACTGCTGCAGAAATTGCAGGAGGCCATCAAAACCTTGAGACGTGACATGTTCAACAAAGCTGTCCACCTTCTGCAAGACAAAGCCCTAGTTCACAACTCACACGCTGCCCAGATGGAAGCAGCTGCTGCAGGTACAAAAAAATTCTACCGCATCCCCCTTATTCACCCGACCTCGCACCATTGTATTTCCACGTCTTCCCAACAATGAAGTGATTTTTGAAGGGCAAGCATTTTCCAGATGATGAGACTCTGGTTTCTGAAGCCACAACGTGAAGTGGGTCATGGGAAATATTTAATGAATGCCCTTGTAGATACAGTTTTGAAAATTGTATAATAAATAAATGTGAAAAAGAATGTTCTTGATCACTGACACCAAGCAGAGCTCTAAAAACTGGTGATTAATTTATACAGAAATAATATTAGAAAGCTCCATTACATTTCATTATACAAGGAATATACTTTATTTAAAAAGTGTACAATAACTTACTTTTCAGAATAATCTAGCATGTGTTCATGAGGTAAATCACTATCTCTGGTTATTATATGGCTTGTATCCAGGCTCAGACTGGCCCACTGTGGAGCCAGTGATCCCTGGGTGGGCCTCCATCCATACCCCCCTCCTCCGAGCAGCACACAGCATGCAATTATGTATATTGATGTATATATTCAGCAGTCTGCCTGTCCTACAGATGCCAGCCACTGCCATCCAACTTGCATAGCTAGCATGGCATTTACATGCTCGAGGGGTCCCCCTCATCTATCAAGTTGCAGCTTCTTGCAGCTGTATAATGCTGCATAGGCTCCCCAATGTCTGCCTGCGTCCACAGTAGAGTGCAAACATGTGGTGGCTTGATCTCAGGAGACAAGGATTCCCAGCCAAGCACAAGCAGCAGAATGTTCAGTGCTGCCGCTGCAGAAGGGGATAGACCATCGACTGATACAGAAGAAAGGATACATACTAAGGCCTTAGTCAGACGGGCGTTTTTAGCCGCGCTTTGCGCATGCGCATGCGTCCGGCGATTTTATAAAACCATTGCTTTGCAATGGTATCGGACACATGAGCGCTTTTTATGCGCTCGTCCGATAAATTATAGAACAGAGTCTCAGAGTCTGAGCCAATGAGAGGCAGCAGTCACTCACCCATTCATGAATTCATGAATGGGTGTGTGAGTGAAACCTGCCTCTGATTGGTCAGGCTGTGACCAATCAGAGGCAACTCATTCAGCAGGCGGGGATTTTAAAGCCCCGCCGGCTGAATAGTGCTGAGAAGCAGTTCAGGAGAACTGACAGCAGCTGCGGCAGAACTCCGGCTGCAGCGGAAAGGTGAGTATACAATTTTTTTTTATTTTAACACATTTTAGGATGAATTGCAGGGAAGGGCTTATATATTTAAGCCCTTCCCAACAATTCATCCCGGGCTCGCCCGCAGCGCATTGCTTTCAATGGAGACGGCTGTATTGCCGGCTCCATTGAATGCAATGCGCTGGACAGCTCCGGCCCGTTTCTAATGAAACGCGGCTAGGAGCAGATTTTCAGGCGTTTTTTCGGCCGATTTTTCGGCGCCGGTCACGCGATTTGCGCATGCGCATCCGTCATGCGATGCGAAAATCGCGCGAAAAAACGCCCGTGTGACTAAGGTCTAAAAGAAAAGGTGGGACACAGTGTTATGTACTGTGCCAATCATGAAGCTGCTCACAGCTCACCTTTCTGGCACCATCCTGCTGCATCTTTATGAAGGTTGTTGGTTGTTGCATGTCACTAGACCTTCTGCGCCCACCACTGGAGTTTAAGCCATGATACCATGTGGTCCTTCAGGCATGCTTTATTTTTGTGTTATGTTCAACTGTGGCTATTCAATAGTTAATTCTTTCTTGAACTCAGTTGCCACAGTTGTTCCTAATTAGTTAATTAATTTTTCTGTATAAGCTGCCTTCATACTTGCCATTTTTGGTCCGTTTTTGAACCACAGCTAAAAGAAATAAGACCGAAAATGTATTTAGCTTTAAAAAGACAAATGTGTGTTTTTTTTAAAAAATTGCATGTGTTTTTTTTTTTCTGCAGTTCAGAAACACGCCAAAAATACCAAGTGTAAATGCAATGACATCATTTATGCCTTGTCTGAGTATCTGTGCAGTTTGGTCTTGGTTTTGTCCAGTCAACTGCCAAACCAACCTTTTTATTTCCCGTCTTGTCAAGCCCACCATGGCTCAGCTCTAATACATTGTCAAAACCTGCTCAGCTCTGATATGTCCCAAAACCTGCTCAGTTTTGATACATCGCCAGAACCTGCTCAGCTCTGATACATTGCCAGAACCTGCTCAGCTCTGATACATTGTTAAAACCTGCTCAGCTCTAATACGTTGCCAGAAGTGAGGTAGCTCTGAAACATTACCAGAAATGGCTCAGTTTGGCTACACAGCCTATCCTTGTCTGCTGATCAGTGCTGCCTAGCTGCACCATGGTCCCCAGTCCAATCGTGGCTTTAATGATACCACCTAAAGGTCCTTTTACACGCAATGATTATTGCTCAAATTTTGTTCAAATGGCCGAAAATGAGTGATAGTTTTGGTTTTAAAGCTGAGCGTTTGAACCTAACGATTATTGCTAGAAATGGACGTGGCGTCTGGGCATTTGGTAGCATTTACATGTAAAGATAAGTGGACGATTGTTTGATAAGAGGGCGTGTGCATTGGCGATGAAAAAAAAAACACATTGTTATTGTGCAAGTGTGGATTGGCCTTCGTAAGTAGGTGGTGCGCATAGTTTGTGTGCAAAAAAACAAGGAGCTTTGCGAATTGACATTTGAGGGAATCTCTAGGTGTCGGGTCTAGGGGTTCTCTGAATTGGCATTGTAAAAGAAGTTTTAAGTAAATAGAAAACAAGGAGTTTTGTGAATTGACATTTGAAAGAATCTCTAGGTGTCAGGTTTACTACCATGAATCTTTGGTCGGAAGAAATAGTGAAACCAGCTGGCGCCCAAAGATAAATCCTCGACGTTGATGCTGTGACCTTAGCATGCAAAGTAAAAAATGACAAATGTATTTTCCATGCTCTTTGTAGATACCACATGAAATCCGCAGCAGGATATCGAATGCTGATTAGCCCCATTGAATGGATATTCCATAAAGAGGGGTTAGTGTATGTAGACACATACACAATGATGAAAAGTGACTTGCTCAATAGACCAAGCAGCAGCTTCATGAATGGACAGCAAGGAAACAGAGAGGCAAGTGCTAAAAATTACTCTCTTGAACTCAACGCTCCCTGTCCTATGAGCTCATAAACTGACAGGTTCCTTTTACGTTTTCAACTGTGGCACTGAAATGGGGCTGTGCTGTAGTTAATCTGCATATGTCTTGGTCTGCAGTGCAGGGAAAAACTGGGCTAAAAACATCACTGCTGCAACTTCAATCTCAGGATCGGTTGGGATCTCAGCAGTCAGACCCACACCAACCAGAAAGTTATAACAAATTCCAGCAATATACCATCACTTTGTTGATAGGAAAACCTTTTAAATGGGTCATCATATTTAAAACATTTAGCAGTTATTAACTACTTTCTGTCTGAACACTTGGGTTCCCACAAGTCACTAGTACTTCACTCAGCTGTCTCCATCAGCTCCATAAACATTGAATGGAGCTGCACATTGGTTGTGTGACCATTGCTTCATTCAAGTTTCACTGCCAAATTATTTGGACAATCAAATCCATTATGCTGTGCTACCACAGGTCACCAGTGTAGACATCAGGTACCGTACTCTCCTACTGTGAATGCTCAGATTTCTTGGCAGTCAGAAAGCCAAGTAGAAAGGCAGGTTGAAGAATGATTGCTCCCAAACTCCCATAAAACCATTGAGGATGGGTCTGCAGTTGGCTGTATGACTGTATATGCAAGTCTTCTCGGAAAGCCTCACTGGAAAGACATGAAGGAACCAATGGAGATCATTGTTAGCTTCATCTAAGGAGTGTATTTAGAGGTGCTTTTATTTGTGGGACAACCCCTTTAACTACAATACCATAAATCAAGATATTGTGATGCGCTAGTCATTTTAAAGATTGCTGTACAAATGGAATCTGAATCCTGGGTGTTATCCCTGTATAGAGTACATAAATATATTGATCTGTGGTGAGCCACAAGTCACATATGAGGTTAACTTCCAAACGTGTTTTAATAAATAACAATAAATGTCTAATAAACTTTCAGAGACCATCACATCATGTCTGTGCCTTGTCATATGCATGTGTATATATATGCATGCCTCTTCGGATCTATTACATTATGCCTGAGGAAGAACCCTAAGATGTTCGAAGTCTCGCTATAACATCATGTATTTTTGTTAGCCGTTAAAAGGTATCATATCTATAAGATTACTTGGTTTTTCTTACTGAGAACAATCACAATAAATGTTTAGCTACTGTTCTTAAAGATTTGTTAATATTGCACTAGGTAAAGGTTTAAGGGGTGGTTCTTTCTCAAGCCTAGACATGCAGCTGCCTTATCCACAAACCCAGAATAATTTATTGCAAACTGCTAGACATGGCTGAATTTATATATACAGCACCACACTCTGACAATGGTGGAGAAGGGCAGCTTGCTCAACATGTAGTCCATCCTTTCTCCTCGTCTGGTGGTACAGATGATGAAGCCTACTGGAGAGTTTTGTGGATGAAGCAACTACTCTAAAGCTGCAGGCAAATTGCCAAATTACTAAAGCTTTAGAGCCGAGGGGAGCAAAAAGATTTCAGCCACTGTCCCCTGACAAAGAGAACAAGGACAGATATGCACTATACAACACCCTAACCAGGAAGCAGTACAGCCAGGTCCCCCTCTGTTTCACTGAGGTACATTAGGAAGGATTTTAAGGGTTCAGGTCAAGAAGTACTAGGGCTATAACATGATTAAATAATACGTTTTGCATACACTTACTATACTGATTGCAACTTGTTCTGCACAGCTGTTTCCAAGTCTATGTCAGTATTATAAAAGAGGTTGTCCAAGTTCTAGCGAATAAAGTTTATAAAACAATGGCCATAAAGAAGAAAACCAATCCATATCTGATTGGTAGAGGGCTGATTCTCAAGACCCCTGCAGATCAGTTAATTGTAGGGGCTGCGTGCTGCGATCAATTTAGTGTTTATATCGGCCTGTATTCTAGTTTATACTCAGAATTAGAGATGAGCGAACGCGTTCGTCCGAGCTTGATATTCGTGCGAATATTAGGGTGTTCGGGATGTTCGTTATTCGTAACGAACACCATGCAGTGTTCTGGTTACTTTCACTTACTTCCCTGAGACGTTTGCGCGCTTTTCTGGCCAATTGAAAGACAGGGAAGGCATTACAACTTCCCCCTGTGACGTTCAAGCCCTATACCACCCCCCTGCTGTGAGTGGCTGGGAAGATCAGGTGTTCGCCTAATATAAAAGTCGGCCCCTCCCGCGGCTCGCCTCAGATGCCTGGTGAGTTAGATGAGGGACAGTGCTGTTTGTACCGGAGCTGCTGTAGGGAAAGAATTGGTAGTTAGTGTAGGCTTCAAGACCCCCCAAAGGTCCTTATTAGGGCCACTGATAGCTGTGTGTTGGCTGCTGTTAGCAGTGGCATTTTTTTTTTTTCTCAAAATCGGCTCTGCAGAGCGTTGCACCTGGCATTAGGGACAGAAGTGCTGCATAGGCAGGGAGAGTGTTAGGAGTGAGTGTAGCCTTCAAGAACCTCAACGGTCCTTTCTAGGGCCATATTTATCCGTGTGCAGTACTGTGCTGGCTGCTGTTAGCTGTGCTGCATTTTTTTTGGGCTTCTCAAAATCGCCTCTGCAGAGCATTCCACCCTCCATTGATACTGCAGGGAAAGAATTGTATAGGCAGGGCCACAACACAGTTATTATTCATTGAATATACGCAGTGCTGCCTTTTGCTTGTAAAACAAGTGAAAATAATTCTATTTGTCCTGCCTCTGTCCGTCCTAACGCCGGTGGACACGTGTGAGCTGCGTGAACAACATTGCTAAATCAGACGCACCCAGCTACGCTTTACTGCTGGCTTCGCCATTTGCTTTCCTTAATTGGGAAAAAAATACCTGCTCTGCCAGAGTTATAATAACTCTGCTACCCTCACGTTCTGTGACACATAAGCAGGGACACAGCACAGTTATTAAACTTCTCATGTTCATTGAATATACGCAGTGCTGCCTTTTGGTGGAAAAAAACTGAAAACAAATCTATTTGTCCAGCCTCTGTCCGTCCTAACGCCTGTGGACACGTGTGAGCTGCGTGAACAACATTGCTAAATCATACGCACCCAGCTACGCTTTACTGCTGGCTTCGCCATTTGCTTTCCTTAATTGGGAAAAAAAATACCTGCTCTGCCAGAGTTATAATAACTCTGCTACCCTCACGTTCTGTGACACATAAGCAGGGACACAGCACAGTTATTAAACTTCTCATGTTCATTGAATATACGCAGTGCTGCCTTTTGGTGGAAAAAAACTGAAAACAAATCTATTTGTCCAGCCTCTGTCCGTCCTAACGCCTGTGGACACGTGTGAGCTGCGTGAACAACATTGCTAAATCATACGCACCCAGCTACGCTTTACTGCTGGCTTCGCCATTTGCTTTCCTTCATTGGGAAAAAAATACCTGCTCTGCCAGAGTTATAGTAACTCTGCTACCCTCACGTTCTGTGACACATTAGCAGGGACACAGCACAGTTATTAAACTTAGATTATTCATTCACTAGAGGCAGTGGGGCCTTTCGTTTTCCAAAAAGGGCAAAAATTATATTTGGCCTGCAGTCTTGCGCCAATTTATTTCCTGCCTGTGAAATCAAATCACTGGTAATACAGCATGCTGAGGGGTAGGGGTAGGCCTAGAGGACGTGGACGCGGCCGAGGACGCGGAGGGACAAGTCAGGGTGTGGGCACAGGCCGAGCTCCTGATCCCGGTGTGTCGCAGCCGACTGCTGCGCGATTAGGAGAGAGGCACGTTTCTGGCGTCCCCACATTCATCGCCCAATTAATGGGTCCACGCGGGAGACGGTTATTAGAAAATGAGCAGTGTGAGCAGGTCCTGTCCTGGATGGCAGAAAGTGCTTCGAGCAACCTATCGTCAACACGCAGTTCTGCGCCGTCCACTGCTGCAAATCCGAATCCTCTGTCTGCTGCTCCTCCTTCCTCCCAGCCTCCTCACTCCACTACAATGACACCTGCTCAGGAGCGGGAACACTCCCAGGAACTGTTCTCGGGCCCCTGCTCAGATTGGGCAGCAGCGGTTCCTCTCCCACCAGAGGAGTTTATAGTCACTGATGCCCAACCATTCGAAAGTTCCCGGGGTCCGGGGGATGAGGCTGGGGACTTCCGCCAACTGTCTCAACAACTTTCTGTGGGTGAGGAGGACGATGACGATCAGACACAGTTGTCTTGCAGTGAGGTAGTAGTAAGGGCAGTAAGTCCGAGGGAGCAGCGCACAGAGGATTCGGAGGAAGAGCAGCAGGACGATGAGGTGACTGACCCCACCTGGTGTGCAACGCTTACTCAGGAGGACAGGTCTTCAGAGGGGGAGTCAAGGGCATCAGCAGGGCAGGTTGCAAGAGGCAGTGCGGTGGCCAGGGCCAGGGGTAGAGGCAGGGCCAGACCGAATAATCCACCAAGTGTTTCCCAAAGCGCCCCCTCGCGCCATGCCACCCTGCAGAGGCCAAGGTGCTCTAAGGTCTGGCAGTTTTTCACAGAGACGCCTGACGACCGACGAACAGTGGTGTGCAACCTTTGTTGCGCAAAGCTCAGCCGGGGAGCCAACACCAACAGCCTCACCACCACCACCATGCGCAGGCATATGATGGCCAAGCACCCCACAAGGTGGGACGAAGGCCGTTCAGCGCCTCCGGTTTGCACCCCTGCCTCTCCCCCTGTGCCCCAACCTGCCACTGAGATGCAACCCCCCTCTCAGGACACAGGCACTACCGCCTCATGGCCTGCACCCACACCCTCATCTCCGCTGTCCTCGGCCCCATCCAGCAGTGTAGTTCAGCGCACCGTCCAGCCGTCGCTTGCGCAAGTGTTCGAGCGCAAGCGCAAGTACGCCGCCACGCACCCGCACGCTCAAACGTTAACCGTCCGCATCGCAAAATTCATCAGCCTTGAGATGCTGCCGTATAGGGTTGTGGAAACGGAGTCCTTCAAAAGTATCATGGAGGCGGCGGCCCCGCGCTACTCAGTTCCCAGTCGCCACTACTTTTCCCGATGTGCCGTCCCAGCCCTGCACGACCACGTCTCCCGCAACATTGTACGCGCCCTCACCAACGCGGTTACTGCCACGGTCCACTTAACTACGGACACGTGGACAAGCACAGGCGGGCGGGGCCACTACATCTCCCTGACGGCACATTGGGTGAATTTAGTGGAGGCTGGGACAGAGTCAGAGCCTGGGACCGCTCACGTCCTACCCACCCCCAGAATTGCGGGCCCCAGCTCGGTGCTGGTATCTGCGGAGGTGTATGCTTCCTCCACTAAAGCACCCTCCTCCTCCTCCTCCTCCTCCTCTGTCTCGCAATCAAGATGTGTTAGCAGCAGCATGTCGCCAGCAGTCGGTGTCGCGCGGTGTGGCAGCACAGCGGTGGGCAAGCGTCAGCAGGCCGTGCTGAAACTACTCAGCTTAGGCGATAAGAGGCACACGGCCCACGAACTGCTGCAGGGTCTGACACAGCAGACCGACCGCTGGCTTGCGCCGCTGAGCCTCCAACCGGGCATGGTCGTGTGTGACAACGGCCGTAACCTGGTGGCGGCTCTGCAGCTCGGCAGCCTCACGCACGTGCCATGCCTGGCCCATGTCTTTAATTTGGTGGTTCAGCGCTTTCTGAAAAGCTACCCACGCTTGTCAGACCTGCTCGTAAAGGCGCGCCGGCTCTGCGCACATTTCCGCAAGTCCCACACGGACGCTGCCACCCTGCGCACCCTGCAACATCACTTTAAGCTGCCAGTGCACCGACTGCTGTGCGACGTGCCCACACGGTGGAACTCTACGCTCCACATGTTGGCCAGGCTCTATGAACAACGGAGAGCTATAGTCGAATACCAACTCCAACATGGGCGGCGCAGTGGGAGTCAGCCTCCTCAATTCCTTTCAGAAGAGTGGGCCTGGTTGGCAGACATCTGCCATGTCCTTGGTAATTTTGAGGAGTCTACCCAGGTGGTGAGCGGCGATGCTACAATCATTAGCGTCACCATTCCTCTGCTATGCATCTTGAGAAATTCCCTGCAAAGCATAAAGGCAGCTGCTTTGCGCTCGGAAACGGGGGCGGGGGAAGACAGTATGCCGCTGGATAGTCAGGGCACCCTCCTGTCTATTTCTCAGCGCGTACAGGAGGAGGAGCATGAGGAGGATGAGGAGGAGGGGGAAGAGACAGCTTGGGCCGCTGCTGACGGTACACCGGCTGATTGCCTGTCATCCTTTCAGCGTGTATGGCCTGAGGAGGAGGAGGAGGAGGAGGAGGAGGATCCTGAAAGTGATCTTCCTAGTGAGGACAGCCATGTGTTGCGTACAGGTACCCTGGCACACATGGCTGACTTCATGTTAGGATGCCTTTCTCGTGACCCTCGCGTTGCACGCATTCTGGCCACGACGGATTACTGGGTGTACACACTGCTCGATCCACGGTATAAGGAGAACCTGCCCACTCTGATTCCCGAAGAGGAAAGGGGTTCGAGAGTGTTGCTATACCACAGGACCCTTGCGGACAAGCTGATGGTAAAATTCCCAGCCGACAGCGCTAGTGGCAGAAGGCGCAGTACCGAGGGCAAGGTAGCAGGGGATGTGCGTAGATCGAGCAGCATGTACATCCCAGGCAGTGCAACAGTCTTTAAGGGCCTGGCCAGCTTTATGGCTCCCCACCAAGACTGTGTCACCGCTCCCCAGTCACGGCTGAGTCGGCGGATCGCACGACCATCCTTGGTGACGCCTCTGCCCCCTACAACTACTGGGTGTCGAAGCTGGACACGTGGCCTGAACTAGCCCTGTATGCCCTTGAGGTGCTTGCTTGTCCTGCGGCTAGCGTCTTGTCGGAAAGGGTGTTTAGTGCGGCTGGGGGAATCATCACAGATAAGCGTAGCCGCTTGTCAACCGACAGTGCCGACAGGCTAACACTCATCAAGATGAACAAAGGCTGGATTTCCCCAGACTTCTGTTCTCCACCAGCGGACAGCAGCGATACGTAAGCAATACGTAGGCTGCACCCGCGGATGGAAGCTACGTTCTCTCTCACCATCCAAAACGGGGACATTTCTGCTTCATCAATCTGTGTCTAATATTCCTCCTCCTCCTCCTCCTCCTGCTCCTCCTCCTGAAACCTCACGTAATCACGCTGAACGGGCAATTTTTCTTAGGGCCACAAGGCTCACTCAAATAATTTTTCAGAACAATTTTTATAAGTTTCAATGCGCTTAAAAGCGTTGGAACTTTAACTTGAACCAATTTTTCGTTACACTGGGCTGCCTCCAGGCCTAGTTACCACTTAAGCCACATTAACCAAAGCGATTAATGGGTTTCACCTGCCCTCTTGGCTGGCCATGGCCAATTTTTGGGATGTACATTAGTACTGTTGATACAGCAATTTTTGTGGGCCCTCACCTACAGTGTAATCAAATTAATTTTTAGCCCACCTGCATTACAGCTGACGTAACCTCAGCTGTGTTGGGCAATGCAATGGGATATTTTTATGTACCGCCGGTGGGTTCCAGGGAGCCACCCATGCTGTAGGTGCATACGGAGTTTTTAATACATCTGTACACTTCTAAAGAACCCCAGTCTGACTGGGGCATGCAGTGTGGGCCAAAGCCCACCTGTATTACGCACGACATTACTACCTCAGCTGTGTTGGGCAATGCAATGGGATATTTCTATGTACCGCCGGTGGCTTCCTGGCACCCACCCAGGCAGTGGGTCCACAGGGAGTTTAACCTACATGTGTCCACTTGTAAAGAACCCCAGTCTGACTGGGGCATGCAGTGTGGGCCGAAGCCCACCTGCATTAAGCACGACATTACTACCTCAGCTGTGTTGGGCAATGCAATGGGATATTTTTATGTACCGCCGGTGGGTTCCAGGGAGCCACCCATGCTGTAGGTGCACACGGAGTTTTTAATACATCTGTACACTTCTAAAGAACCCCAGTCTGACTGGGGCATGCAGTGTGGGCCGAAGCCCACCTGTATTACGCACGACATTACTACCTCAGCTGTGTTGGGCAATGCAATGGGATATTTCTATGTACCGCCGGTGGCTTCCTGGCACCCACCCAGGCAGTGGGTCCACAGGGAGTTTAACCTACATGTGTCCACTTGTAAAGAACCCCAGTCTGACTGGGGCATGCAGTGTGGGCCGAAGCCCACCTGCATTAAGCACGACATTACTACCTCAGCTGTGTTGGGCAATGCAATGGGATATTTTTATGTACCGCCGGTGGGTTCCAGGGAGCCACCCATGCTGTAGGTGCACACGGAGTTTTTAATACATCTGTACACTTCTAAAGAACCCCAGTCTGACTGGGGCATGCAGTGTGGGCCGAAGCCCACCTGTATTACGCACAACATTACTACCTCAGCTGTGTTGGGCAATGCAATGGGATATTTCTATGTACCGCCGGTGGCTTCCTGGCACCCACCCAGGCAGTGGGTCCACAGGGAATTATAAATGCATCTGTTTCCACTTATAAAGAAACCCAGTCTGACTGGGGCATGCAGTGTGGGCCGAAACCCACCTGCATTAACCCTTTCCAGTCCACTGTGTGACCTGTGAAGACATTAGGGTTTAAGGCTGTACAGCTCCGTTGTTGGTAGACGTCCGTCGGGGTTCTCTTACTGTATATTGCCAGCCTCTCTGCTGTCGGAGCCTATCCTACGTGTCAGCTCATGCAGTACTGGCTTTAGCCAGCATATAGCGCCGTTGTATAACGGCAGAAAAAGAGTAAGCCCCCTAGGAAAACCATATACAAATTGGATTGGAAAGGGTTAAGCACAACATTACTACCTCAGCTGTGTTGGGCAATGCAATGGGATATTTCTATGTACCGCCGGTGGCTTCCTGGCACCCACCCATGCTGTAGGTGCACACGGAGTTTTTACTACATCTGTACACTTCTAAAGAACCCCAGTCTGACTGGGGCATGCAGTGTGGGCCGAAGCCCACCTGCATTAAGCACGACATTACTACCTCAGCTGTGTTGGGCAATGCAATGGGATATTTCTGTGTACCGCCGGTGGGTTCCAGGGAGCCACCCATGCTGTGGGTCGACAGGGACTTCACAATAGGGAGTTGTACCTGCCTGTGTCTATGAATTAAAAAGCCCGGTCTGACTGGGGCATGCAGACACCTTGACAGAATGAATAGTGTGTGGCACATAGGTTCCCCATTGCTATGCCCACGTGTGCAGCTCCTGATGGCGGTGGGACAGGATTCTATTTCTCATTGCTTCTGTACAGCATTGTGGGCTATCGCTCCGCCACTTTTAAAGAGGGTCGCTGCCTAGCCGTGCCAACCTCTGCAGTGTGTGCCTGCGGTCCCTCGTCATGGCAGACGCAATTCTAAATAGACATGAGCGTGGTGTGGCATGAGGGCAGCTGAAGGCTGCCCAGGGACACTTTGGTGTGCGCTGTGGGGGGGAGGGGGGGCGGTTGGGCAGCATGTAACCCAGGAGAAGTGTCAGTGGAGTGTCATGCAGGCAGTGATTGTGCTTTGTTGGAGGTAGTGTGGTGCTTAGCAAAGGTATGCCATGCTAATGAGGGCTTTTCAGAAGTAAAAGTTGTTGGGAGGGGGGGGGGCCCACTCTTGCCGGTATTGTGGCTTAATAGTGGGACCTGTGAACTTGAGATGCAGCCCAACATGTAGCCCCTCGCCTGCCCTATCCGTCACTGTGTCATTCCCATCACTTTCCTGAATTGCCCAGATTTTCACACATGAAAACCTTAGCGAGCATCGGCGAAATACAAAAATGTTCTGGTCGCCCATTGACTTCAATGGGGTTCGTTGTTCGAAACGAACCCTCGAGCATCACGGGAAGTTCGTTCCGAATAACGAACACCCGAACATTTTGGTGTTCGCTCATCTCTACTCAGAATGCAATAATTTTGGAGCACTGTTCTGAGTAATGCAGTCTTGTCCCATTGATTTCAAATAAGACAACGCTGCAGTACCCAAGATAACCTCTTTTTATGTCAATTTAAAGTTATGTAAAGTTGTCTGCTTTATCGTATTGTACTTCTCTATATTCTCTACTGCTAATGTGAATAGGGGTCTTTGCAGAACTTGACTGTGGCATACGTCTGGCCGGTTTCTCATCTGCGTCGGAATCTCCGGCTGGTGGTTCCATTGCAGACCCGGCTGAAAATACTGAGAGAAAAGGCACTACACACAGCTCTTTTTCTTATGTTCAAAAGCAGGGCAGCTGGGTAGAAAGCGTGTGAACCCCATTATAGTCAATGTGGTCCAGAGTCGGAAACAGTCATTGCAGGGGATTCCCCTTTCTTGCTCCCCGAATGGAGCAGGAAAGTGGAGTCCCTGTTGCAGATGTGAGACTACTAGAGATGAGCGAGCGTACTCGCTAAGGCAAATTACTTGAGCGAGTAGTGCCTTATTCGAGTACCTGCACGTTCGTCTCTAAAGATTCACCTGCCGGCGGGGGGTGGGGAGTGGCGGGGGAGAGTGGGGAGGAATGGAGGGGAGATCTCTCTCCCCCCCCCCCCCGCTACCCACTGCTCACCGCTCACCCGCGCCAGCAGCCGAATCTTTAGAGACGAGCGGGCAGGTACTCAAATCAGGCACTACTCGCTCGAGTAGTTTGCCTTAGCGGTTATGCTCGCTCATCTCTAGAGACCACCCTTTCAGGTCTAAGCTATCAATTATGCCATAGTCTCACCTTTGCTCATAGTGGGGCAAAATAGATACAGAATGTTTAGTTTTTCTTAAACTTTAGACATACCATTTTCTTTTAGCATGGTATCATTGGCAAACACAATATTACACAAATGATTGTATTGTGACGTACCGCATTAACGTCTATATATCTTATGAGCAACTACATCTTCTAGTGGAGCATTACAATATTGCTGTCTCCAAAGCGTTTTATTTTCTTTTGTGTTTCCTTTTTAATTTCAGCAAGATACAAATTGTATTTTAGCACCAACTGAAGGATACCGTGTATCCCACTTACAAAGGTTACTCATGGATAGCAAGCACAAAGATGAAATGTTTCATTCAATTTTATGACCTATGTTGCAGGTCCACCTAAAAAAGTACTTATTGTGGATCTTGTACATTTAAGAAAAAAAATCACAGGATTATAGTGCATATAAAAAAAATCACTGAAAACCATCTGTCATTTCTCTTTGAGGCTTTGAAAAGAGATTTCACACACACCAAGAAATATGAATTTAAATCTTCCACTTCAGTGAAGAGATACAATGTAGCTTACAGTACAGCAAGCATGGCATGTGATCATCATATTAACTGCTTCATTTCCAGGATCAAGTGTGATGTACCAATCAAGCCTACAGTATTTTAGTAGAAGCCTGTCAAATTTGTTTTCATTTGCTCTTACTGCAGTTCCGCAGAAAAATATAAAACAAGAGTGTGAGAATATCTGCACATCTATTATAATAGGTATAAGGAATAAAATGTAATTTTAAAGCAGGAACATCTAGCTAAATCTAGTGCTCAGCATAAAGTAAGAATATATCCCATAGGTTGGTTCCATTTGGCTGGGAATATGGATCCATGTAAGCATCCTTATTATAGCCACAGCACCCAAAGTCCCTAAGCCATCTCCAAGGTTCCACAGAACCAAACTTAGTTTACATAATATTTAAAGGTGTTTTAAAGTGAACCTGTCACTGGTTTCATGCTGTCCAAAGCACGGGCAGCATGAACCTGGGACAGGTATGTCTATTACCTCTGTGTATGTTACTTTGAAATGCTGCAGCATTTCAGAATAAACAGACTTCAATGTTTGACTCAGAATGAAGCTCCAAGTCAAAGAGGCAGGCCGTGGTGGACTCTCTCCCTACACAATAGGGGAGAGACCTATCACTCTACATGCTGTGGGGAGGTAGAGGATGACGCGGCCTACCTTTTTGACTTGGAGCTTTGTTCTGAGTCAAACGTCAAAGTGTGTTTATTCTGATATGCTGCAGCATTGCATTATACTGTTGCACATACACAGGGACAATGGACACACCTGTCTTTCGGGCAGCATGGACCTAGTGATAGTTTGCCTTTGAAGAACCTATCTAGTAGAGTTGCCTTTAACCCCTTGAGTGGCACGCCCGGAAATTTTCCGGGACGAGCTCCACTGCCCATAGCGATACTGCCCGGAAGATTTCCGGGCTATGTATCACTATGGGAGCTGCAGAGCACAATGCCACAAGCTGTGACAGTGTGCTCTGCCTGCACAGTCCCAGAGAGAACAAAGCAAGGGCTTTGAAAAACCAGCAGAAGATATTGCCGACATGTCGGCAAACTCCTGCACTGGTTTGTTTACAGGTTGCCATAGAGACCATCGGCTTGTCAGAAGCAAGCCGATGGTCTCTGTGGCAGGGAGAGCTTGGTGCTTGTCTGTCAGAGGACACCTAGGTACTAGCTCTTACAGCAGAGATCAGAGAAAACCTCCGATCTCTGCTGTGTTAACCCTTTACATGCTGCACTCTATGTGACTGCAGCATGTAAAGGGCTGTCACTGCATCATGTAAAGGGCTGTCACCATCGGACCCCCGGAATGTGATCAGGGGGTCCTGATGGGTCCCTGTGGAAGTCCCCTAAAGGGACAAAAAAAAAAAAAAAGTAAAAAAATTATAAAAAAAATAATAAAAACACTTGTCTCCCTTTACTTTGTAAAAAATCAAAAATACAATCACACATGTGGTATCCATGCATCGTAATGACCCAGAGAAGGAAGTTAATACATTATTTAACCCCTTAATGACATGGCCCCTTTTTTTCTTTTTTCCCCATTTCTTTTTTTCCTCCCCCCTGTTTAAAAAATCACAACTTGTCCCGCAAAAAACAAGCCCTCACATGGCCGTGTCAATGGAAAAATGAAAAAGTTATGGCTCTTCAGACGCAACTGCAAAATTAGTTGAAATTCAATGATTAGACTATTTTAAAAAACCTGCCCTGGTGGGCACGACAGGGTGGTAGGAAACCCGCCACTCAAGGGGTTAAAGAACCTATCTGTCTATTAGGGAATTCTAAGTTAATATATGCAGATGCTTATTCAGGACCCTCATCTATAAGCCAGAATGGAAAGTATCTATCTGCAAAGAGTGTGGAGACGCTGAAGGTCTCAGTCTGCCCATACATTACATGGCTGGCCAACTGAAAATGATCATTTTTTCACATTTTCAATTGCAATATCTGAAATATGTGCAAACATACTGTACAAATTTTTGATAAGATATATTCCATCTGTTTACTTTATTCTGGACGCACATTTGAAAAATTGACATTTTTTTTAACCGTTTAGAAGACGTAAAAATTTAACATTGATTAACATTTTGTTTTCCTACACCAAGCCAAGATTGTCATGAGTATTTTGACCACCACGGTTTCTTTTCAGGAGTTAATGCAATTTAGAGGGAAAAAAAATTAAATTTCCTATTTTTGCAAATATGTCATCTTAATGACAGTTTTTTTTCGATAGTGCACATGAAACTATGGATTTGCACTGCAGATACCCCTGTTTGACCTGTGTTTTGAATGATCCCTGTTATGGCCTTAATATTATGTCTACATGCACAAATCAGGGCCCAAAACGGGGCTTTCAGAACAGACATTTTACTTGAAGGCCTTTTAGGCCCCATTACACACTTGTAGAGCCCTTGAGTGGCCAAAACGATAGAGAACCCCAAAAAATGACCCCATTTTGAAAACTAGACCCCTTAACAAATTCATCTAGGGGTGTACTGCATATTTTGACCCCACGGTTTTTAAATTAATCTAAGCAAAACAGAAGGGAAAAAAAATCTGATTTTAATTTTTTTGGCAATTATGTCATTTTAAAAACCCTTTTTTTATACAGCACTGTTTTGCCAAGTTGAAAAGCAACAAGTTCAAATATGGCTTTAAAGAAGGAGTGATAGGTTGATGCAACTAAATTTTATTAACAAGATAATAATTAAACAATATTGTATAAAATAAGTGATAATTAAACTAAGTTACATGAAATAGGTGATATGGCATACACTTTTACAGTATTTCTTATGCAAAGGTTAAGTAGTGATATCACCAAGGGTTATAAATGAATCATATTCACCTTACCTATGAATATACTCACATCACAAACACATCATCTGTCTTGGAACATGAACTGCAGGAAGAGGCAGCGAAAGACAGAGAACCAATCCCATCTGTAGGAGCCTTCCTTAACATCCTTGGTCTGGATGTCCACTGAAGAAGCGGGCAGCGGAAAACAGAGAGCCCCTGGGAAACTACACCATGAGAGAGCATCCCCTACTCATGGGTCCACGGCTTCTGTCCTCCATGCATCTACTCCAATCTTTGATGCACTATAAAATAGCTTAGTCATCTACTATGCTCTAAGCTGCATCTTAGCAAAGAACAAAGGTTTGTTTCCCTGAAGTTATCACACATCCAACGTGGCCAGAAGAGGATTAACTAGGCTCAACAGGTCTTTTACAGAGAGGTTCATAGTGCATGCGATTAAACACTCATAGAAAATCAAATTATATAATCATAGTTTATATTAATGGCTACTAAGGCACAAGATGGTGGGCTGCAAATAGCCACTTTTATACATCTTCACCACAAGCACACATATGAATGAAGACTTTCACCCCAAAATGGATACCCCTTTTTGTCCCGTGCTTAGAAACATACCCAATGTGGCCCTAATCGTATGTCCGTATGCACAAAACTGAAAGCAGCATTAAACTTCAACTGTTTTTAACTTTTTTAACCTTTGGATAATGGCGATTATGTGACTGGTAGTAGCCTGGAGCTAGCAGATTTTAAATTTCCCAGGTCCTCCCTTGCTTCGGCCCATTTTGGCGATGGGCGCATGTGCCAAAGTTGGGGAAAGGTCCGCAGATAAAGATCCCATCGGGGGACATTGCTGGAGGCCTTAGGTAAGTAATTTCACCTCCCCATACAGATCAGATCCGTGATGGGAAGTGAAATTTTAACTTTTTTTTAACTTTTACGTGATCATCATTATTCATTGGATAGCGGCTATCACGTGACCAGGGACCATGTAATGTGGCCCCCTGTGAGATCTCCAGTCTCTTGGCTACGTTTGGTAGCCAGGAGCAGATAGATTTTAAAATACCCTGGCAATCCGTGGCATTTATGCATCCGAATGCCATTTTCAGGCGCGTGTGCAGAGCCGAGGTAAGGTCTACGGATAAAACCTGGGGGCCGTAGGTACATAATTTCATCTCCCCTCACACATGCCAGCCAGGAGCACAGAGATTATAAGTTTACCGGCCCGCGAGCCCTTCTGTACACGCACCGTACCCAATTTTTACTTCCTTTAACTTTTTTACCACTTTTATGTGATTATCACTATCTGATGGATAGCAGCGATCGCGTGATTGGGGGGCGCTCCCCGCGGTCCCCCTGACAGCTCCAAGTTGTCGGCTGCTGAAGCTGTCATGTCCACAGGGTTTCCCAGAGTGAGCGTGTTTTTATGGCCCTGAGGATTAAAGTCCAACAAGCCAGGACATAAAAAAGCAATTGGGCCATTACTAAGAGGTTAAGCAGCAATCACCTCCACCAAACATTTCCTGTAGTTGCAAATAAGATTTGTGTAATGTTGAGAGGGACTTTTGGACCACTAATACCTACAAATAAGTTTCAGTTCATCAATATTTCTGCGATGCCTTTTGTGCATAGCCCTCTTAAGGTCATGCCATAGCATTTCGATAGAGTTGAGGTCAGGATCTGATTTGGCCATTTCAAAACTTAAATATTCTTTTTCAACCACTTGCGTGCTTAGGATCATTGTCTTTAGGTCATATACTGCTGCTCTTACATTCTTCTGTAAAATGTTTGGATACACCTTTTAATTTTTTGTTCCCTCAATGGTCACAAGGTGTCCATGACCTGAGGCAGCACAGCAGCCATAATCCATAGTGTTCCCTTCACCATGCTTCCCAGTTAGGCCTCGGTCACATGGGCGATTTTCCGTGCGATCTGCGCATGCGCATGCGATGTGCGATTTTATAAAACCATTGCTTTGCAATGGTATTGGACACATGAGCGCTTTTTATGCGCTCGTCCGATAAATTAAAGAACAGAAATCGCAGATCGCACCTATCTGCGATCTGCGATTCCTGTTCTCTTCTCTATATGCGCTCAATGGGGGCGGCGGCAGCAGCGCCGACCCCATTGAGAACATATACTAGACAAATCATTCTCCTCTGCCACAGCTGTAACAGCTGTGGCAGAGAAGAATGATGTTTGCCCATTGAATTCAATGGAGCCGGCAATACAGCCGGCTCCATTGAAAGCAATGGGCTGCCGGTGATCTCACGATGAGTTTTCAGGAAGGGCTTAAAAATATAAGCCCTTCCCTGAAATTCATCCAGAAATGTGTAAAAAGTAAAAAAATATACTCACCTTGTCCCGGCAGACGGAGTTCAGCCGCGGCCGGCCGGCAGTTCTCCTGAACTGCTGTGAGTAGTATTCAGCAGCTGGGGATTTAAAATCCCTGCCTGCTGAATGAGCTGCTTGTGATTGGTCACAGCCTCACCAATCAGAGGCAGCTCTCACTGACCCATTCATGAATTCATGAATGGGTGAGTGAGTGCTACCTCTGATTGGCTCAGCGCAGGGACCAATCAGGGGCAGCTCTCAGCCGGCCACGGCTGAACTCCGTCTGCCGGGACAAGGTGAGTATATATTTTTTTTTTACTTTTTACACATTTCTGGATGAATTTCAGGGAAGGGCTTATATTTTTAAGCCCTTCCCGAAAATTCATCGTGAGATCGCCGGCAGCCCATTGCTTTCAATGGAGCCGGCTGTATTGCCAGCTCCATTGAATTCAATGTGCTGGACAGCGCTGCACTGCTCCAGCCCGTTTCTAATGAAACGCGGCTAGGAGCAGATTTTTCGGGCGATTTTTCGGCCCCGGTCACGTGATTTGCGGTTGCGCATCCGTCATGCGATCCGCAAATCGCGGGAAACAATGCCCGTGTGACCGAGGCCTTAGTATGAGGTTTTGACGTTGGTGTATGGTGTTTGTTTTCCTCCAGTGTTGTGCATTTGTGCTAAAAAGTTCCACTTTTATTTCATCTTTACATAAAACATTCCCCAGAAGCATTGTCGAACATCCAGGGGGTCTTGGGAAACTTCAGACAGACCACAATGTGTTTTTTTTATAGCAGAAGCTTTCTTCATAGTGAACATCCACGGACATCTTTCTTATTCAGTGTTTTACAATTAGTGGACATGTGAACAGATGTTTTTGCAATTTGTAGAGTCTTCGGTAGGTCTTTTGCTGTTACCCCTTAGATCTTTCTCACTTCTTTCAGGATTGCGAGGTGTGATCTTAGAATTATTTTAACAGGACTCCCACTCCTAAGGATAGAATTTTCTCAGTTTTCAAAATGATTTGTGTAACAGCAGATTTATATATGCCCAGTTCTTTAGCAATGCTTTTGTAACATTTTCCAGCTTCATGAGTCTCTAAAAACTTTTTCTGAACTCTTCTAAAAGATGTTTGCGTCAGGGCCTGGCTCACACTAAATATCTTTCTTAAGAAGAATAGATTTGTCAGTAACCAGGTTTTGTGTGTCTTTATTTAATAGGCAAAGCACCTGTGAAACGCATATTTCCAATCTCATTTCCTTACCTGAAGCACTTTTTGCTAATTAGCTCTTGGAGAAGCCATTAACAAAGAGGTTTACCTATTTTTTCTACCTTTTTCTTCCTGCACCGTGGATGTTTCCTTGATGTGCTAATAAAAGACATGAATTATGCAACTCTTTGTGTATTTTTAGTTTGATTAGACTGTGTTTGTCTATAATTATGACTTAAATATCACTTTTTATTAGTAATCAATACATAAATTCAGGTAATTCCAAAGGGTTTAATTACCTTTTTGTGTTTTCAGATTTGAAAATGCCTAAAATGTCCTTACAAAGGTGTGTTTAAAAGTGGAGAGAAATAGCCCAAATATTTGGAATTAATCTCAAGGTGAAACTATACAATATTCAATTTACAGTACCCACAGAAGATCAATAGACAGTTGGTTGTGATAGGCTCCGAAAACTGTTTTGTGTTAATGCTTTGGAGTCTCGCATGCTTATTCAAATGTATGTGAAATTCAAAAGGAAACAAAATTATTGCAAAACAGTCTACTTCTCAACAGGAACTCTGCAATTAAGATGTGATGTAAAACTCATTAACCCCGTTATGTGTTTATTGGATGCTGCTTTATACTAATCAAGGATATTCCAGGGGGGTTTTTATAACAGAATCTTATTTTTTTAAATACCTTTATATATTTTGTCTGTAGAATATGGGACTACATTGCTCATATTTATTCAAATATAATCAGTAGTATAATGTATGGATATAGCATGAATAATCCCAATTTCAGTCCCACAATGTAGTTCCTTTGTTCCTGCTTTTCACCCCTTGTTTTATCATTGCAGATCCAGTCTGCCCTAGATTAATAGTACAGTTCAGGTGCGCAAACACATTAGATAAAACTAGGCAAACTCCATCAATAGAAAAAGGCAAGAACACTGTCAGAGCGTGTAAGTGTGAACTAGCCAATCCTGTACCCATATTGTATTTTCACCACTGTTATGTACCGTATTGCACAGTATCATGAGAAATAGATCTTTTATTCTATATTTAAATACTTCCTGCTGATTATTTTAAGTCCCCCCCCCCCTTTTACTTTTCATTTATTCCCCTTATGTAGAAATCCTCTTGTTTTTATAGATGCCGCCTTCCTACTCCAGTGCCTCCGTTAATCTCATATATGTTTATCAAATTGCTACTTTATTTTACATCCAACATATTTCATCAGTTGGTATCATGCTATACAAAGCTTAAGCAATTTATTTTTCAAACCAATGTCTATTACTGGAGGAAGTGTTATCTTGCCCTGAACTATTCTTCTCTTGCTTACTAAGCCCCATTTTAATTTTACATGCATTCAATTTGAATAAATCCTATTTTGCACTTTATATGAAATTTGCAACTGCTGTGTCTCTGTAGTCTGTGCAGAATTACAAAATTACAACCTAATTGTACAAACATTATGCTCACACTTTGCTATGAATTAATTAGTACAATTAGTCTGGTGCACAAAACCTCTGCCCAAAATATCGGCCCCCATGTTGCTAACAAAAAAAAACATATTCAGTATATACACCTTCTAACTGAAGATGAAAGCAATTATGTTTGTTCAGAAGATCATAGTAATTACAAGGTCTCCAGATTTATTACCATCACAGTGGAGTTTGTTATTTGAAGAACCATATGCATTGTAAGACCTCGAATGTATTACTGTCTTCACTAAGGCTATTAAAAAGCTTCCTTACATATAAAGTGAAGAAAGACGCAGTTAGTAAACAGAATTTACACGTTATTATATGGTATTATTGTGTTTTATGTAATTTATATGAAGGTTTCTACATGTCACACATCTTACCAACTAAAGCCAAAAACTGTATGGTAAATTAAAATAAATAACTATTACATATTACACAAAATGGAAAAATATGTTATTGTTCTCAGTGAGAGAAGAAAGATAATCTTGTAGATATATCTCTAATGGCTGCCAAAAAAGAAACTGTTTCGGCCAGCTTTCAAAGTTACTTAAGGCCCATTTACATGCCACGATTGTTGTTTGAATGAGCGAATTAACTTTTTTTTGCTTTCACATGCTGAGCGTTTGCATGTAAAGATAATCGTTTGAAATCCTCGCCATTTTCCCCATTAGCTAAAGGTCCTTTTACGTGCAAAAAAAATCTTTCAAACAACCATAAAATTGAAAGATTTAGCGATGTATTTGCCTAAAGTGTTAATGGCTTTAATGGCCATTGACACTTCGATCATCCTTTTTAATCATCTTCTTCAGTACCTTTAATCATCTTCTTTTTCCTCCATGCGTTGTTTGCTGAGCTGGGTGTGTGTTTAAACATCTGCCAGCAGATTCCATTGTTCTCCTTCTGGAAGACTACATAGTTTACTCCTTATATATCTAAAGCAAAACACAAGGAGTACACTGTGTATCCACAATTATTTAGAAAGATGAGCAAAATGTATTTGGTCAGTCTTTCAGCTGCTGAATAACGGAGTTTGAATGATAGATTTTATGCAGAGTTAAAATCCATCGTTCAAACAAAAACTGTATGATCCCTGCATTTACATGTAACGATTACCGCTCGTTATTGGCCATTTGAACGAATTTTGACCAAAAATTGTTGCGTGTAAAAGGGCCTTAAGTAAACACTGTATATGTTGTTTGCTTAGGTGGGCATGTGTTTATGGGAAAAATCTCCGGCCAGGATGATTTTAATTAGTGCAAAGAAAAAGCCATTGTCTGCTGCCACATGAGTCATTGTGTTTAGCAATGCAAACAATCACCCCTCCCCTCAAGTCATTTGAATGTCATTTGAATGAATGCCATTTAAATTTAATGACAAGTAAACAAACTAATGTCTTTCATTGAGCATGAGGTTTTAAAGTTTTTTTTTTCAATAAAGTTACATATTTTTATTCATTCCTGAGAAGCTGGATCATCTATCTTCTGTTTGGTATAACAAAATATCTTAAGAAACAAACACACAGAAACACACAGTTTCTATGCTAAACTTTATGGGCAAAGGTTGGAGGTGCATTCTGAAACCTCAGCCTTGAAAACTAAGACACTTTGTCCTATCTCTGGAAGACAGAGATGTAAAATATGCAAATGTATTGCTTTGCCTTGGATTTCGGAATGCAAAGAAATTTGAAGTCCCTTGCAATGTAAGTGTGGAATTTTAAAATACACAATATGAAATTTCACAAATATAAACCCCCTGCAGCTGTAAGGCTAACCTTTTTAATCTCTAAATGTTTTCAATGATATTACTGAGTTTGAGTGTATTTTCGTTTCAATCAATCAGAGGAGTCCAGTTTTCTATCTTGCTACACATGGGTATGATAAGTCCTAAAGCTGTTATGGCACTGCTGGCTCCCATTTCTTCCATGGGAGCAGGATCGGTTCCAGGGTGATGTCATAATGTCAACCTTGGATTATGTGATGCGTCTGCTGAAATATTCATGTTTCAATTAGTTCTAGTCATCAAGGGTTAAACATCTCCTTGATACTGTTTAGCTGAAGGACTGGCTGGTGATTGAAAGTCCAGCTAATTAAATCAATACTTTTATTGGAGGTATTTGATTGGCTGGCTGGGATGCTTGAGCCTTGTAGTTCATATGTGTCTGTATCTACGTTCCATTGTTTTCATGTTGAGCTGTGTTTAGGTGCCCTTGGTCCTCTCTGACCTCAGACCTTTCCTCATACAATCAGCGGATATGTCCTTTTCAGGATAGGTGCTCCATTCTAATGCAGGTCCAATTAGGAAGATTAGGGGTTCTGTGTCTTGTTAATTGTCGGGTCCTTCACTTAGCTACCACTAGCTCCCCATATACATGTTTTCCAGTCTGCCCCTGGTTCTCAGCTCCCAATTGTTAGCTTTTGTTTAGTTGGCAGACCTGGACATACAGGACAAAAGAATACCTACATTTTCTGGTGACTTTTCATAATAAATTGTACTGTATGTACATAAGGAATAACATTGTCTGCTAATTACATAACTTATATTCTGCATTTTTTAACAGTTTTTTCACCACAAGCTCCATTCAAAGGCATACAAAGAAAAGAGGGAGTCCCATAGCAAAGATCAAAAAAGAACCTTATTAAGGTCCTGGATTTTGGCACCTGGGATAGAAGGCTCTGGTTATTGTTTTCACCTCTATTCCCTTTCCATGACCCTTGAAATAATTACCAAATCCCTTATTCTCAAACAATTCAGTTCCTCTGCAGAGGAGTCCTGCACTGGTTTTAGTCACCCAGTAGAAAAGGGGGTGAGACCAATCCTCATTTGTCTATCTCTCTCCATGGGCTCTATAGTAGCTACACAATCTACCTCTATGGTATCTCTAATTCTCAGTCTTCAATAAGCTGCTGGGTGGAGATTAGTTGTTAGGATGTTTCCTATTTACTGCTCACAGAAATGAGAAAACATCCCGCTCCCCATTTACTCTCTCTTATTTACAGAGAAGCAACAGCAGCATGAGAGACATTATAGAGCAGTATTAAGCAGTGTAGATGTTTTTCTAGTAGCTGTCAAGCAGTAAAACACTTATGGCCCATTTACACAGGACGATTATAGTTCCGAATTGTTCCAATATCCAGCTATAATTTGAACAATAATTGTCCTGTGTAAATGCATGCAGCAACTGAACAACTGCACAACAGTTGTTCAGTCCCTCCATTTCTGCATGCAGAAAACTGAACGTGTTGTTCACTTCTGAATGACTGTCTGTTTACTGTGAAAGGAGGCAGGCAGGGAGAGAACGCTTCCCGGCCTGCAACGCCGCCATGCTGGCAGCGGTCTAAGTGATGCCAGTGATACTTGCTCCTGTGTAACAGTACAGGAGTGAGCAACATTAGGACGAGCTGTCGGGCATCATTTACCCAACAGCTTGTGCCATCTAAATAGGCCATTACTATTATCTGCAACAGCATGTATGTGTGTGTGTCTCTTTGCTTTTCTCTCACTTGACTCATCTTTCCTTCCCATCTCCTCTCTATAGACGTGTATGGCTAGCATGTAATCTGACTTGAGAGTAAGCTATTAAAACATACTAACAGTTTTTCAGAGAATAAACAGTTTAAGAGAGACAGAGAGAGGAAAGGAACCTGATAAGAGAAGAACTTTTCTGTAATAGGATGTACTACAAAGTTTCTTACTTACATGTACTATTGATTTATGCAAAGTTGGTGAGAGGTTAGTGATCATTTAATTAATTTACTGAGTAAAATGCCGAAAAGATTTCAGGGCAAATGCACACTTGTCTTTTCTCCTCAGGGCTTAGTCATACGGGTGCATCGGCAGCCGTACACGGGCGCCGATGCGCCTGTGTGACTGTGCCCTTACTGCAGGAAGCAGATGGCTGTACTTCAGGATGGACGACTCCCCGCAGAGCAGAAGAAAGAACACATGACCGGCAATGAAGCTGGTCACATGTCTTTCCTCTGGCGCTGCAGAGAGATGTCCGTCCTGAAGTGCGGCCGTCTCCTTCCTGCAGTAACACGGCCGCCGATGCGGCAGTGTGACTAAGCCCTCCTAGTGAAACTGCATTTTAGGCTACATATAGAAACATGGACTTTAAACTCTCACCCTTTTTTATTGGTCACCTTCATAGCCCATATTGTCTTCCTAGCTATGCCAAGAAACGCCAACCTTTTTTAATAAAAAGTTCCATATTGGATTCTATTTTCTACCCCAAAGGAGAGCACCACTTCTTCAATGCATTATATATGAAGCCCATGAACGGTAAGGTGGTAAGTTCTATATATAAGCTTTAAAACACAAAGCAAGTGCTTCTTATGATAAAACAAAAAGGAGGGTTACCCCTATAGTCAACCACTATAGCCCTGCTTGTTGTTCCCCCTGAGAACATCACAAGGCAAAACATGTCGGGGCGGCTATAGATTAGGTTTTAATAGGGTTTTGGTGGTGCTGATTTATTACTTTCCACATAGGCTTTTGGAAGTTGGCCATCCGGGCCTATGTTTTACTGTGTATATGCACAATTACACACATGATACTAACTGATGACTGCTGGTTACATTTCATTGCTACCACCATTTGTCCCTTTATTTTAAATATCATTTGATGCTGTATTTGTCTTTTTTGCAAGGGGCTAACAGGGCGACTATCAAGATTAGTCCTATATAATCTCCATCTGATTTCTTTCCCAGGGCAAAGTTCAGTATGCTATTTTGTCATCTCCACGTTTCCCCCTCTACATATGACCAATGTCTGTTGCTTATAATTAGCTTGGTGTACTTCTTTGTTATCATGGCCCCCTCCCTGTATTGTGTGTTTTCTGTAAAAAAAACACTTCAGTCCAGTCATCTCCAAATTACATACATACAGAAAGAAATAAAACTGAACCTTGAGTGAGTTTATATCATGAATTATCACTTGTCTATGGGTGCAGAAGAACAGCAACCCACTCCATTATTTCCACAGCGTCCAATTATTTAGATCTAAAGAAGGTTGCTGAGAGATATGTATAATGTGAATACTATGACTGAATGAAAAAGAAAGGCAGAAAAAAATTAAATAAAAATGGAAAAATGAATTATTTGCATTTTGTGAGACAATGTAGACGCATGAACATACTGAACACAGTTGAATCAACATAATGTATCAAAGTTTTGCTCATCTCTTTTTGCTGTACTGGAAAATAGCAAAAATAACATTATAGTTGTCCTTTATCTGCCCCTAACTTACCAGAAAGAGTATAAATGAAGTTATTCTATGCTTCAATAGCTTTTCTGACCGCTTTCAAAATTTTTTTAGCAGTCATTGTGCTGCCTGAACTATAGTACATGCTGGTGCACCTCTGCTACAACTTGCAGTATATCATCAAGTGATTGGTACAGATGCCGCGCTAGCTGTACAACACAAGACAATTTGAGACTGAAGGAACAAGGTGTTGAACCTCTCCAAACATACAACACATGAGGAACAAAACAAAAATTACACATGTACAAAAAATTGAGAAAATCATGAATTGCGTTCCCCTAAGAAATCATACACATGGCCATATTATGGCTTAGTCTTGTGCAGAGCCATGATACAGCTGCCATAGAACCATCAACGCTCTACTGTACCTCCATAGAGTTCCATTACGATACAGAGGTTATTTACATCAGTTTCTATATAAATCAGACAAAAACAATTATTTGCAAGGTGACTTAAATCCAACAAATGCCATTTTCCATAAAACAGGGTTTTCTGTGTTTTGACTTTGGACCCTTTGAAATAAAATGTGATCTTTGCAGTGAATATTTTGTAGGTATTTCAGTGATTTTGGTTATAACATGTTGCTAATGATATAGTAAGTATCATGAAAAGTATATAACCACTCTTACCTCAATTTCTTCAGAAAATGGATATAAGTCACTTTGGAAATCACTAGAGATGAGCGAGTATACCCGCTAAGGCACTACTCGCATGAGTAATGTGCCTTAGCCGAGTATCTCCCTGCTCGTCCCTAAAGATTCGGGGGCCTGCAGGGGATGGGGAGCGGCGGGGGAGAGCGGGGAGGAACAAAGGGGAGATCTCTCTCTCCCTCTCTCCTCCTCGCTCTCCCCTGCTCCCCGCTGCAACTCACCTGTCAGCCGCGGCGGCCCCCGAATCTTTAGGGACGAGCCAGGAGATACTCGGCTAAAGCCCATTACTCGAGCGAGTAGTGCCTTAGCGAGTATACTCGCTCATCTCTAGAACTCACCTCTTCAACTGCTAAATTGGAATAACTGCTTCTAGGGGAGAATAAGTCTATATACATGGAGTTCGCTGGAACCTGTATGGCAGTACAAGGAAGCTGTTGGATTTCAGACTAAGGAGTTGTCCAGGCTTTGTGCATTGCCATATAGACTCAGTGCACATGAGTCTTTATAGGACAAATAGTTCGAATCTGAGCACTTTTCACTACTGAGTCATTTCATCGTCTGTTTTTTAAGAAATGTAGCAATAGCTGGATATTGCACATTAATAAATCCTCCACTAAGTATTTTAAATCCTGCTAGGCAAATAAAAGTCGAAAATGCAGCTGCCTACGAAGTGGCATTTACATTACATGAACATCAATACATTTTGACCATGAGCATATTAGAATAACGTAATAATTGGTGGAGATTAATTAAACCATGTTGTTGCTATTATTTATCCAGTACTTTGCTATCTAGGCAATAGAATACGGATAGCCATTTTGAAGATCTATGGTACACATTAACATCAAAGACGAGATACAAACATCAAGCTCAAGACTGTACCTCATGGAGAAGATCCTTGCAGAAATTAACAACATCCTCAACACTAATCATCTTGATGTTAATACTAAATCACAAACAGTCCTTGAACAAACAATGTGCAAAGTCTGTTGTTATAATTAATGTAGTGATAAGATACCAGTGAGGAAAAGCTTGGCTTAGCTACCATAAGCAAACAGACTCTGATTGGCAAAATAAGCAACGATAACGCCAGTCAATTCTCATTTGGAGATATTTCTGTGTGAGTCAATTGAAAGTTATCCATTTAACACTAATGGACAAATAGACAGCATCCTCAATAGTTTATTGAGTCACCCTCCAAAACAGGAGCTGCTGTTTCCTGGTATTATGCATGCTGAAAGAACACATAATTAAATATAGACTTCAACACTGGGCAGAACAAATCATTTGTTCGTTTGTCAAAAATTGATATTTTTAGGGTCCTGCTTGATTGGCATTTTAACCATAGATTAGACTATTCAGACTTGGTGATGGTACAATGAGTAAACCTCTGCACAGACCAAACTTCTGTCCCAGCAGAAGTGATCAATACTTAACACTGTAAAGAAAGCCATGTGAACAGCTTACATATACACTCTTATGCGACTTCATACAAGTGAAAGCAGACAACAGTATAGTTAGCTAAGTGGCTTATGTCTCATGCCCACGTTCTGGTTGGATTCCCGTTGCGAGATTCACGCAGCGGGATGCGACCCGTGCCCCAGCATTGACCTCCCGCTTACCTATCTGGCGTATTCTCACTCCGCTCTCTGATGTGCCGGTTGGCGCACAGACGGCCATGCACTTCCCAGAGCCGGCGCGTCAGCGCTGACGTTTCTGTGGGAGCCCTTTTAACACTTGAACCGCCATGGGGACAGATCTGTTTAATTTTTGATGCAGCTGGCTAGTTTTTTGTGACTTTTCATCATTTAGAATCTACTTCAATTTCCCAAAAAGTTTTAGTCAGGGGGTCAACTTCCCCCTGAAAAAAATCCACTTTTACCTAGAACCGCCATGGGGACACTCTTGTGCTCTTGACAGTAATATCGCATTGTTTGATATTTAATCTTGGTTTCAACTAGATTTTTGGTTAGATTTCATTGTTTTTTGATGTTATGATAATTTTGGTCTTAAATACCACTAATTGGAAGAACGAGCAAGGCGCAAGGTAGGCAAACCCCACTGCATAAACATTTTTTTTCTATGAACCATAATAACTTGTCATTTGTATGGTTTCTCTAGCTGAGTGATGGGTGTGTTGTGTTTTACACTATGGCTTACCGACAGAGAAGATTGACATCAGCGGAGATCGTTGCTACATTGAATGACCTCTTTGCAAATTAATCTGAGGGTGATCCAGTTGAGTTTTCTAGTAACGATGAAGAACTATAGTTGCTCATCTCAAGTTCTGACACGAGGGACAGCAAGGCCATCAAGTGGAACACCAGTGCCTGTTCAGGAACGTCGCAGTCGCGTCAAAGATGACACAACTTCCCTCAAGCAGCAGCCTACTGTGTCATGGACGAGTCATTAGCAAGGTGTCGGTCATGGCCAGGGGCACACTTGCCAAACCATGATCGTGGAGGACAAAAAGGGCTCCGTCGACCACCTTGGTGATGATGCAGATAACGATGTAGCAGCAGGCAAACAACCCGACCGTGATGCTGTCGTCCCATGTGAACACCTGTTTAAACTACCTGTCGTTGAAATCATCGTGGCACCAGATGGCAATTACTGGACTATTCATATTGTGACATGTACTGAATTACAGCATGCCGCGTTTTAGAATGTAACGATTGGTCAATCACGATTGAGAAACTAGAAGCGTATCTAGGAATAATGTATGTTAGGAGAGCCATTGGTGCAAAGGGCCTGGAGTTGGATTCTCTGAGGTCTAAAAAATGCGGAACTCCATTCGTCGGAGAGACTGTGAGCCGCAATAGATTTAGAGAAATGCGATTTGACGTTCGATCAACCAGATCTCTGCTAGTGACTGATGATGGTTTGCCTTGATATCTAAAGTTGGGTATGATTTTATTTCCAATGCTCAATGTTGTTACATACTAGCTCCTTATATTACCATTGATGAGCAACTTCTTCCATCTAAAAGTCGGTGTAGATTTACAGAATTCATGGCATCAAAGCCAGAAATTTTGGATGGCTGTAGAAAAAGATTCAAAGTATCTAGTAAATGCATTCCCTTATCTTAAAAGATGAGACTAGGGTTGACAATAAATGTCTTGGCGACTTTGTTGTAAATAAGTTGATGAGCCCTTACTTTGGTAAAGGTAGAAATGTAACATGATAATTTCTTCACGTCTGTCGCCATTGCTGAGTACTTAAAGGAAAAGTCTACAAGCATAGTTGACACTATAAATAGAGCTCGAAGGGAAGTACCTGTAGTCATAAAGAAGGCATTGTATAGTACAGTACTGCTAAAAAAGATGACGTATCATTCACTGTATACCAAGGTAAACAAAATAAGAATGTCTTTCTCCTAAGTACCATGCACCCGTACATCCAAAGTGACGCAGGTGAAAAAAAATCCTGACACTGTCAGTTATTATAACAGCAGTAAATATCGTGTTAAAACATAAAACACAAAAAAGTTCTGGTAAAACTGAAGTAATGTAAAAAAAAAACAATGGGGGCAGATGTGTCCCCTTGGCGGGTTTTCTAGGGGGTTCCCAAACCGGGTGGTTCTAGTGTTAATGGCTAACAAGAATATATGATGCTATAGAAAGCTTTTCGGACTTCTCAGGATCGTTCCTCAGGCAAAATGGAACAAATCTAATGACGAATTTAATAAATATACATGATCACATGGGAGAGCACGAACATGGTGAACTTAATTTGCAGTGGGTAAATACCAGAGACAGAGGGTAAGAGGGCACAGACATGTTGGGATTAATAGCATTTAGATAAATACCAGGGAGGGATGACCATAACAGTAAATAATTAGTCCAGTGACAAGGAATGTGAAATCTCTCTCCTTCAGACCTGCAAACAAGGAAGATGGAACAATACCTCTGCAGTGCCACCTGAGAATTCTGAAAGCTCACTATAACACCATGTATTTTTGTTAGCCATTAAAAGATATCATATCTACAAGATTACTTGGTTTCTCTTACTAAAAATAATCACATTTTGTTCCACTGGCTAACACCGTACCAAACCCCTTTTTTAGTTGCTTTTTTTAAGAATCTTGTACAGTTGCTGTTATATGGGGACACTGGCTATGTTTCACAATATTATGAGGGTGCTTGGTATTTGCATGTGTGGACTCCTTATTGAGAAAATCCTTACATTAGAATTAAAGAAAACAGATATATCCATTGGGTGCCAAAATACAAGACAAGCATAATTGCATGTAGTCCTCATGGGTGCTTTTACATGGAATGATCATCATTTAAAATATCCCTGGATTGTTCACGTTTAAACAATAATCGTTCAGGGTAAACCCTACCAATGATTGAATGATGAAAGATAATTTGTTCACTTTTTATTCATTGTTCATTTTATGCAAGCATGAAAATCATCATTGGCTCGTTCGCTAATCATTTGGTTTAACCTTTTCCAATCCACTGTCTGACGTCTGAAGACATTATGATTTAAGGCTGTACAGCTCCAATATTGGAAGATGTCCATCGGGGTTCTTTAACTGTATATTGCCATCCTCTCTGCAGTTGGAGCCTATCCAATGTGTCACCTTATGCAGTACTGGCTTTAGCCAGCATAAAGCGCCGTTGTATAACGTCAGTAAAAGAGTAAGCCCCCTAGGAAAACCAGGATACAAATTGGATTGGAAAGGGTCAAACACCAAATAATTCATTCTTCATTCTCATTCACTTATACAGTGAACTGAATGACTGAATGATCCTGTTAATTAATAAATAAACTATTTATCTTTGTGTTTAAACTTACCGCTTGAGCAAACTGCGTCATGGTTTGAACATTCCATTGGGGTGACCGATTTGTCGCTATGTGTAAAAGCACCTTTAAACTTCGGAATGTCGCAAATATCTACGGGCCAGGTCAACCTTATCAATCCAGATATCCAACAAAAGACCTGCACTATTTCTTATCGAGTGAGAAAGTCAAAGAGTCAGTTAGATGGAGATCAGACTTCCAACTTGCAATACATCAGTAGACATTTAAAGAGCAGACCAAGATGTTACCATGGGTTATAATACAAAATGTCTATACATTACAGTCTACCTGATGGATGTACTGCTCAAGTTTTTCACACTGGGCTTCTTCCAGGAAGTGGACTGTAAAGTGTGAAATTTTTGTATTATATTTTACTGTGGTTCTTTTTAACTCTTTTATGACTATGAAGAAATTGGCATATTGAAGAATCCAATCTTGAGGCTCTTCAATGCCGGAGGCTCTGTTGCATTGTTCCATTACAGATTGGTAGCATCTTGACTTTGGACAGTATTCTGCTTTTTATACTTCTATTGGCAAGTAGTGAGTCTGATCCCCATCTTATTACTGACTCAGATTTTTTCACTTACCAAGGAAAAGCACAAGTCTTTTGTTTGATATTTGCACTGGCTGACACATTTTCAATTATACAGCATGAATATAAAATGGTAGTGAGAAACTGACCATATTTTATTCTAAAAATACACAAAATGAAAGCTACAGCGGAAAACAAAATGCAGTGTGGTGATGCAACTATGTCAAGAGCTACATGCTGATCATCTACCTATACATGATATATATAACATACATTGCAATAATACATTTTGTCACATTATAGTGAATCAAAAGGATAGACAAACGGAGTTGTGACCACTGGTGATTTCTGTTAAAATTAGTAGAAGGATATTATATTTAAAAAATCAACACTAAATAACTACAGCTGGATAATGCTGTAGTTTAAATAAAAAGCTACATGCCTCAAAGCATTCTGCCTTCCAGTAGGTGGTGCTGTAGAGGTACTGTTCCATCTTTCCATTTGCATATTTCCCAGAAGAGCATGGATGGCCTCACAACCTCTAGGTGTTCTCCCTAAGGAGAAACGATACCCTTCCCGACCCACATCTATAGGCATCTCACTAGCCAAGCCAGAAACCTGCTGCACACTGATGAGGGGGCAATCCACTCAAAACAGCTCTCTGCGCATGGTTATCTTTTCCTTCTGGAGACGATTCTGGCTTTGGTTCATAATTTCCAGTCATTGTTACAAGGCTAACTTCAAGAAATGCCACTGTAGAGGCATTGTTCCATCTTGCCATTTGTATATTTCCCAGAGGAGCATGGATGGCCTTATAAGTCTCGTCACACACCTTCTAGGTGCTCTCCCTAAGGACAAACGATACCCTACCCAAAGCATTCTTCAATATTAAGGTCCAGTTTTTAGAAAATGGGTCCTTGAACAACAAGCAAAATAAGACTTTTGCTCTTTATCTAAAACAGATACTGTTTACATGAAGGCCCACACAATACTGCCTTTCAATTTCAAAATAATACAGCTTTGCAATACCTCTATACAGTATCCAAATTATATTACTATATAGTGTTCCCATAACACTGCAATATAGTTCTCATACAATACTGAGATTCACAATAAAACTGATAGTGTCAAATTAGTACTGCTATACAATGCATAAATAGTGGAGGGGTTAAAAGGAACTTGTCATCATGTTTAGGCCCCGTAAACTACATTATGGGTCTCAGATGTGAGGGAACAGGGAGTCCAGTGATACTCACCGGATGCCCTCTTCCAGCGCTGCAGGAACACAGCTTGACTCTTTTCAGCTGGTGGTTTGCCCGCACTCTGCCATAGATATGAATGGGAGAAGAAGTGTACAAAGTCATCTAACAAAAGTCATGTTGTGTGCGCATAGCAGCTTCGAGGGGACACAAAACTGGAATGGGTTGCCCGGTGAGTATCAAAAACAGCTCCTTATCCCCATAACATAGTTTATGAGGCTCAAACATGATGACAGGTTCCCCGTAAAATCCATCGTGGTCAGTAAAGGTTCACATCTACCACTCTCAGTTTGCCCCTGGGGTCCATTTTTAGGGGGTCTTTTAGGACAAAGAGGCCCTGGGAAATTGTTCAGTTTATTATCCCCTAAAAGTTGCATTACTATTTAATGCATAACCAGGGGCGTAACTTGAAACTTCTGGGTCCCAATGCAAAATCTGTAACAGGGCCCTCAAATAAAATGCTTTATTCATAGTACTGGGCTCCCTATATGGAGAAAATAGGCCTCATGGGCCCCCTAAGGGTCCTGGGTCCGGGAGCAACTGCATCCCCTGCATCCCCTATAGTTACGCCCCAGATGTGTACTTTACATGCATATGCATTATAGTGCATACGACAGTGATAAAATCTCCAGAATAGTTTCTATATGTGCATGTGATGCTTAGTTTCATGGATTGTAATCAAATGTATCATCCTTCACTTTGTTTCTACCTAATTTACTATATTTTATATTATATATATATACATTCCCTTTTCATAAATTATTATGCAGTAATGAAGACATCTACAACAATCCAAAAGTCAACAAAGACAGAATTCCATTTGCTATCATATATTTAGTTGATGGAAGTATCATCGTAACATAATTGTTTCAAATCAATTTACCAGTTAACTTACCCTTGTGCCCAGGGACAACATCCTGTTCCAGCCCCATCTATTGCGGAACAGGTGTTATGATGGTAAATTAATTAGTCTGCAGAGGCGCACCTAGTTTTCAATCACTGCAGGCCTGCAGTAGGTCAGGGCCATCACAAGAATGCCATCTGGGTTCCATTTGCCCAAGGGAGACAATCAAAGCTTATAAATTACACATAACTGAATAGGGTCATGGGGCAATTGACCCTATTAGCCTTCATTTTTACAGTTTATGCTGTGTCAACATGTATGCACTCTAAATAATCTGTAACATTATACCACTGCTTCCTCAGTGACTCCACTTGTATATCATTAAGACTCGGCATTTCCTCCAAGGCTGTCAGATGCACACACTGTAAGAAGGCTAAAATTAGCATCCACACATAATACCGCAGCCGTGTAAGTTAAATACATGTATGTTTTCAGCTAAGACAGCTATGAAAATATAAATAAACAGCCTTAATTTGACAGTTTACAAAGGTGTATACTCATTTTGTAAATTGCTTGCTGTTAAGTGAGAATCCCATGTCATTAACCTGCAAGGTTCTTATTGTCCAAGAGGAAAACTATTTGTTTTCTTGCTTCTATTTTGATTGTTTTGATATGTTCCAATGAATCTCTTGGTCTTTGTGTATGACTTGGTGAAGAATAATCTCACATGTAAGTTTATGAAATCTGTAGCGTTTCTTCAGGGAGTAAAAATTGAGCTGCAGGGAAAAGTACTGCCTGTTTTTAGGTAAACAGAATTTATAATTTATGTAATGGGGATTCACTGGGGAACATAATTTTTGGTGACTGAGATGTTAGAACGTTTGGGGGGTATTTGGGGGTCATAGATTCTGAAAGTGAAATTAGTTTTTCTCCATCAGGTCTGCTTATCAAGATATGACATATGTCTATTTAAACATATGCATGTACACATGTATTATACATTTAATGACTGCTAATTAAAAGCTGAAGGTACAAAGATAAATCCAAAGAAGCCTACAACACGTACAAAACAAAAACGTTTCTCCATTGAGACACATCGCTGAAACTACGTTTCTATGATCTCCTGCGATAAGATATTCCTGGACATTCACGCTGCATGTTTCACCAGTAGTCCACCATCATATACATATCCTATCGTCCTCAGTAGTGTTCTTCCACATGTCCCATCGTCCTCAGTACTGTTCTTCCATGTGTCCCACCATCCGCAGTACTGTTCTTCTACGTATCCCATCATCCGCAGTACCATTCTTCCACGTGTCCCACCATCCGCAGTCCTGTTCGTGCACGTATCCCATCATCTGCAGTACTGCTCTTACATATATCCCATCGTCCACAGTAGTGTTCTTCCATGTATCCCATCATCCACAGTAGCGTTTTTCTGCATATCCCATCGTCCACAGTAGTGTTCTTCCACGTATCTCATCATCCACAGTAGTGTTCTTCCACATATCCCATTGTCCACAGTAGTGTTCTTCCACGTATTCCATCATCCATAGTAGTGTTCTTCCGCGTATCCCATCGTCCACAGTAGTGTTTTTCCACATATCCCATAGTCTACAGCCCTATTGTTCCCCATATCCCATCGTCCGCAGTGCGGTTCTTCCACAGTCCTTATTTCCCGGGGAAATCATTCACACTGTTCATCACTTACATCACCAAGAAAATCTGGAATTCAATCCAAAATTACTGCAGATCCTGCAATTTGATGTTCACATTACAGCCAAGTGTTCAGAACCAGTAGTGAGCGTATTCTCCACAAGTTCATCGGAATTAGCGGCCTTATAGTTCCCAAGGAAATGCTTTACAGCCATACAAAACAACGACCACATAGGGGCCTCAAAGTTGTCCACTGAATCTTGGAGACGCCGGTCTTTCATGAGTTCCCAGATTTGTGGTCCATCAAATTTACCTGCTTTTAGCTTCTCCGTGCTCAGCGTAGGAATTTTTCTACATTTGTAGTCGTAACACGTTACATTTCTCTTCCATGTCTTCAAAATTTGCTTAATTATAACCAAGTTTGATGTGCAGTGGTGGTGATATATAGCATATGTAATAATAGTAAGCAAATGCTGGCGGGAAAATATATATATCAAAAATAAATAATGACATCATGAATATCTCAAAAACTAGAGCTCCTAGACTGAAATGGATGGTATTTTTGGAACCAACGTCATAAATAAAAACCAGCATAAGTTCTAAAATTCCAGACAACATGAAAAAAACTTTTTTGTTCCCCAGTGTTATGAATTAGTTTTATTTTCAACTTTACAGTTTTCTTATTATATTTTTGTTTTACTCTAATAATTTTGTGCACCCAATCATATTCATTTATTGAAAAATCAACATTAGTATTTTTACAAAAATGACCAAAAAAACACCTAAAAAAACTATTTAGTACATATAGCACTTAAACTGTAAATGTCATTTCAGGTGACTTTTTAGAATAAGCTGTTGTGCATGTATGAGGGGAATAGCAGTATTTTTTTTAGTAATTAATTAATTTTTAATAATAGGAGCAACAAACATAGTAATAAAATAAGCATTGCTCCAAAGGACAATACAAAATAAGTGGATATACAGGGAAGCAAACAGAAGTTCATATTATGGTTAACAAAGGCTAACAATGGTTAACAAATGTAACATTGGTTACAGGGTGTGATGATCTCCGGCCTTTTTCCTATCCTCCAGTTTTTAATGTATTTGCTTAAAAAATTTGAGAGGAAAAATGGGTGTGCGTAAAAGGAGGGGGAAGTCAGCAATATTGTAGAGAAAGAAAAGGGGGAGGGAATATTTCCAGAGTGATGTCTCATGATGACTCTCCATGAAAATCAGTGTAAATATTGGTTTGTTGGAATTCTGTGCATTAGCACCAGATTTTATGGATTTTTTGCATGCATCGTGGAGGGAATGTTCAGTTCCCCAATGCACAACAAATGGTTTATTCTTGAGATTCAAAGTGTGATTGATGGTGTGCCCCCTTTTTACCATAAGAGAGGAATACTATTTGGGAATCCATTAGCAGAAACTAAATTATGGACTTTTTATAGGTTCAACAAAGCATCCCACATTGATGGAGAAGGAAAAGCAACAGGGCAGGATCTGATAACAAACCAGTAACTATGCAAGTGAGTAGATATGACCAGGAAGTATGGACGAGGATGATGCCACTACCTCTCTATGTCTCCAGGTCAACTTCCGGTATAAGGGCATGCAATTGTGATGGCACTTTGTACCAGTATGTCATCAATATACGGCCTGCTTTTTGATATTGTGAGCTAATTGAAGATTTGTGGGCTTTGTTTATCTGAGCAGAATATTCATTTTGAATATATCACATCTACTAAACCAAGTGAATGCTCTTTTGAACTGAGCATTGGAGTTGGGGGAAATTGAATGGATAGAATGATAAGAGTTGGGAAGGCAGGTAGATTCCAAGATATTTAATGACTAGAATGTTGTCTCTGTGTGTGTTGTCTCTAGTAAAGTCGTGAGAGAGATTTTTATAGCTTTAAATCCATCCATCAAATTAGGGCATGAGATGAAAGAGTTTAAAATAAAAAAAGTAGATCATTGGTGTAATATGCTACTTTATTAGATGACCCCTGTCTGTGGATTCCTGAGATATCTTGATTCACCTGGATATTTCTGAGGAATGGTTTCAGCATGAGGGTAAAAATTAGCAGAGAAAGGGGGACACTGTAGTGGACTGAGTAAAATGTCTATTCTTTTATACTTTTATATGTACATCTGCTTTTAGTAATAAAGACGCTTGCTAAAATGGCTGCTAGCTTGCTCCTCGCTGCCCCTCCTAACGTGCTTGAAACAATGTGCTCAAGATGACACCTCGTCCGGCGCTACACCTGATGATGACGTTGAGGACCTGGAGGAAGAAACCCTATTAAAGGCAACTGCCAATCAGCGACAGACTCGTACCTCATGACGTATGAGCTATACGAAGGCATTGCACACATCACAGACACAGTCTATATAACCTCGTGTAACCTGTTGCAATAAAGGAAGTATCATTCGGCTGAATAGCAGGTGTCAGTGTGGTTCTTCTCTTCTTGAGCTTCTAATCAGGAAGAGGGCAGATATTCATTGGGTACTTTCAGTACCGATCCATAACACCAATAGCGTGTGTTATTCTAAATATTGAAATCCTCGAACAGGATGCCATTCACCCAAACTCTCAGAAAAGGAATCAAACGATAGGATAAAGATAGAAGAAAAAAACTCTGCACTCTGGGACTAGGAGTGATTTCAAGACCTATGTGGTCTGATGGTTAAATAACCTTACTTTATTAAATTTTCGAACGCAATGCGTTTCGGCGGACCTCTGTGTGTTTCAAGTGTTGCATTAGAAAATTTAATAAAGAAAGGTTATTGAACCATCAGACCACAGAGGTCTTGAAATTACTCCTAGTCCCAGAGCGGAGTTTTTTTTCTTCTATCTTTATCCTATTGTTTAATTAATCTCCAAGACGTCTCTCCTGAACCTGGATAGAGGACCGAGGGTGATACTGACACGTGAACTCGGACACTAGGTACCGGTGGGATTCCATGGTAGGAGTCCCACCATGTACTAGGAAAGTGGCCTTTTATCTATATTAACAAACACTACGGGGCACTGGCATATGTCTACATACTTTTTTTGAGACCAATAAAGCAAATCCAATTGACCCAGTGAAAGGTTTTTACTGCATTTGTAGATAATAACTATGGGTAAGAAGTCAAGTTTGGCACTAGTTAAGTTGATGCCCGTAGCGGTGTTATCATGGGCTTCTCTGGCCACCATAATTCCCACTTGGTGTGGGTGACTGACATTTGCCAGGAGAGGAGCCAGTTTAGTCGCCAGGATTTTCACAAGTAGTTTAACATTCATGTTCTAAAGAGAAACTGGTTCGTGACATGGGCTCTAAGTGAATCTTCTGAGAAAACCGGGACTTTTCATAGTACAAGAGAGACCATCCGGGCCCAGCGCTTTATTTGACTGAGACTCCTTAATGGCTAATCGTAGTTCTGCATCTGAGATCTGGGTTCACAGTGTTTCCATAACAGCCTCCACAAGAAACAGTAGTGTGGAGTCTTGAATATATGTCTGGAGTGTGGAGAAATCTGAACAGAGAGTCTCAGGATTGGATTAGTCTATCAAATACAGGAAGGTATATTATAATAATAATCTTTATTTGTATAGTGCCAACATATTCAGCAGCGCTTACAAAAACAGGGGGAATACAGAAAGACAAAAAAATACAAAAATTACAGAACCACGGTTACATGTAGTAATCAGTTGATGGAAACAATAGGGGTGCGGGTCCTGCTCCAACAAGCTTACATACAACAAGTAATGGGGTTATACAGAAGGTAAAGGGCTGGAGATGGGCATGGTATGGCGAGGTGGAGAGTGAGGGATGCTATACACATAGACAATGGTCAGACATTTAGCCGTGTGACGACCGAATCGGTATGACTGTAAGGGCAGTTGATCGTGGCTGGCAAGAATTGCAGTCAGTAGGTCAGGGATCATGTTATCAGGCGGCGTACAGAGGGGTTTGTTTAGGGAATGCGGTATGCCTTCCTGAAGAGGTGCATTTTTAGAGCACGCCTGAAGTTTTGTGAGTCCTGGATTGCCCGGGTATCCTTTAGTAGTGCGTTCCAGAGGACTGGGGCTGCTCTGGGGAGGAAAGCATTTTTTCAAGGCAGCAGTAATGTCTGTAGGTGAGATTTGGAGCAAATCTCTGAAATAAACATGCAAGATTGTTGTGCTCTCAGTCCTCCAGCCAGAAATTTTCCACTTTTATTTCCATATTTGTAATAGTGCAAAAGGGTATAATAATTTGCAAAAAGGTGGCTCTAATAACCAATTGTGAGCACTTGTGAGTGGTTTCTAATAGGAATAACAGTATTTGTGATAATTATATGACGTGATACAATTATCTGAAATTTCATTTCACTGCATGGTCCACCTCTAGTTGTTTCCCTGAGCTCAGTACCAGGAAACTAGTTGCTATGATATCTCCCATGTAGGTGAGTTAATCGGGAATTCAGCAAAATAGTCACTATCAAGGCAGCCCGTGTGAAACTCATCATTAGGCTTCTTTCACACGAGAGCATATTGGCTGGCGTTTTCACGGCCGGCCAATAGACGCTTCCATCTGGGGCGTAGAAGGTCATGAATGGGCGCACAAATCTAACGTTTGTGCGCCCGTTCACATATGCATATGCACCGAGTTCACCATGCCGTCACCCATTTCCCCTCTCTCCCCATCGCAGTCTCACCTCTCGTATCCTCCCCGCTCGTTTTTTGTGCAATGGGAGGGGGTGGGACGGAGGCGGAGCTAAGTGGTGACCCACCCCGCCTCCTCCCATTGATGGCTATGAGCAAGGGGCGGGGAGAGGGCAGTAGCTTAACTTAACCCACATCCCGCCCTTGTCCATAGCCATCAATGGGAGAAGGCGGGCCGGTGCTTAGTTCCGCCCCATTCCATTGTACAGCACGAGCAAGGAAAAGGAGATAGGTGAGCCTGCAAGGGAAGGGGGGGGTAGAGAGCAGAGGGAAGGAGTTTAGCAGCCATGCTCCTACCATACCCAGCCTGTTATCAGGGAGCGGGATACAGCTGAAACAATAGTATCAGCTGTATCCCGCTTTGAATCCCTGATAAGGCTCATTGTCGTCTTTCAGCACGCTGAAAGACGACGATGAGCAACAGGATAACGAAAACAGCACAATGTAAGTGTAGTTACACACCACGATTATCGCTCAAAAGACGGCTTTTGCGAGCGATCGTTGTGTATAAATGGGCCTTAATTTCTAGCTGGCTAGAAATGAGTGATGAGCAAACAGTGCACGAAAAGGGCACGATGGCCGCGTGTTTAGACGCAACGGTTATCACTCAAAAGATGGCTATTGAATGAATTTGGAGCGATAATCGTTGTGTCTAAATGGGCCTTTATGGAATGTACCCACAGAGTTTCTAGATGCAATCTTGCAGGGGGAGAGGGAAGTGTCAATCAGAAGAGACCATAGTATGAAGCCCTGTGTTGACTTGACAGTGGACATTGTAGCACTACAGGTGTTGTGTTACAGTATCTGTAGGTGGGGTTGAGGTCAGCCCGTATAGCTATGTTGTTGTTGTGTTTTGGTGCCCATGTGTGCAGTAAGTGCATGAGTGACTGTAAAACCTGCTGTGGAATTGGGCGGAGGTCTTGGTCTACACAGCAACCTTTGCAGGCAGGTATCAGCTGTATAACATAGCTGCCACCACTGCATATGGGGCAGGCTCAGCTCTTGAGCTCACTCCATAGACTCTCCTGTTACATCTGCTGCAAGTGTATGTTAGATATTGGGAAGGGGTTAATTTAACCTGTTAAAAGCATGAAAAAGTTTTGTTTTGAGTTGAAATAATAAAAGAAAATGTTCCTGCATCTAGATATTGCTGCTACATACCTGTTAGAGCATACCATTCTTTTTTCATAATTTGCTCACAGAACATCGACCTGCTTCTAGTGTACTACTGAGCACTCGTTACCACTAGCACTGGACACATCAGCTGAATATTATAAGAAGGAAAAAAAGGACACCCATCTGATAATTTTACCTTAAAGTTAAGAGATGGATGTAGGTAAGAGTCCTTTTACAGTATGCAATTGGCACCAGTAGTGTGCCGTTCAATGAGATCAGCACTTTTCAACCAGGGCTTTACACAATGCGATTCAAACTCTCTTAGGGGAATGAATGTTCATTCATCCTCATAGAGCTGCCATGGGTTGGCTGCACATCTCCCTGTTGACACAGAGATATATATCCAACTAGTGAGCAGTGAGTATTAATATGCTTCCATAAATGAGCCAAACAGCAGGTGAGCAAGTCTTTTGCAAAGCTAAGATATGTCTATAATTGCCATATTTTCATATGTTTTAGATGAAACTATATAAATGTATTATAAATGTATTCTTGGACACAAAGAATCTCTTTATCCCTTTAATGCCCTGCGCTATAAAGTTACATAACAGCCTGGGCAAGAATGGATAAAACTCCAATCTCAGCCTTTCACCCGTGACATAATCAATAAAAATGGAAGGGGTTTTCTCTCATTGCATCACCATCTGCTTTGGCAATTAGTTTTATAGTGACAGCTCTCAGTCTAGGAAAGGCTCCCATGCTGTTCCACTATAAATGCTGGTGCTGTATTATTATTCTTATTATTAAGTTAGCTGATATGTCATTAAAGGAATTGTCCAGTTGTAAAGTATTGATGGCCTACCCTTAGATTTGGTGGAGGTCCATCACCCAAAATCCCCACGGATTAACTGCTTACTGGGTTGGTGTACTCATGAACTAAGCTGACTTCTGCAGGAAGGAGACAGCTCCATTTACACTGTAGTGGTCAGGCTTGGTATTGCAGTCTGTGTCTCATTCTCTTCATAGGGAAATTTGTCTGCAATACCAAGCCTGGCCACTGCAATGAGAATAGAGCTTCTTGCAAAAATCAGCTCAGTGCAAAAATACATTGGCCCAGTGAACAACTGATCAGTGGGGATACCTGGCAGTAGACTCTCACTGATCTACTTTTTATGGGCTATCCTGCAGAAAGTCCATCAATGGTTTACAAGTGGACAATTCCTTTAAATATCAAAAACATATATTTGGAATATCTATAATTGTAATAACCCATACAATAAAGAAAATGTGTTACTTATGCTGCTAAGTGAAGAGAGTAAAAATAATCATTAGTGGGAGTGATTTAATTTGCCTCTGCTTAAGAAAGATATATAGATAAAATAAATTTTTAAAAAATTATTTGTATAGCGCCAACTTATTCTGCAGCACTTTCAGGTACTTTATTATCCCCATCAAGCTGGGTACTCATTTTACCGACCTTGGAAGGCTGAGTCAACCTTGAGCCAGCCACCTGAACCATTCAGGGATTGAACATACAACCTTCAGGTTGCGAGTGAGAGCTTAGGACTGCATTTCTGCTTCCTTAACACTGCGCCACATGAGACTCTAATTAAAAAAAAATAAGAATAAAAATAATAAAATATATATATGGATAAGAATCTATAGATCCAGAATAAAAAAAATAACAAGACCTCACATCACATCAATGAAAACACATCAATGAAAAAAATCAAAAGATTATGGCTGTTAGAATGTGATGATGCAAAAAGAAAGAAAAAAATAGAGTACTCTGCATCCTTATGGGTTAATATGAAAGAGTCATTTCCTGTGAATACAATCATATACTGAATAGAGGGCAGATGATAAAATATGTAATGTTTCAAGGTAAAGTACTGAAAATACTGTCATGCTACTTGGGAAAAAAAACCCTCTCTGTTGCAATCATTTATTGGATAATTAAAAAGTGATAGCGGTTTGTTTGTATTGGCATAGTATCCTTCCCAGCAGGTCCCTATGGTCCACAGATCATCTCTCTTGAAATATAAGGGTTTAATAGAGTTTAAGCAAGTCTTCAAACAGATGGTGTGGAAGGTTCTGTCAACATTGGCAGTAATTACTGGAAAACAGAGATACTTGTCAAACTGATAGGTCCTTGGAGACCATCTCCCCAGGCTTTATCTGAAGCGCAGGATCTCATCTACAAACAAGAGCAGCAGCACACAGACATTTTACTTCAGCTGATCTTGTCATTATTGAATATTGCTCTGATCATATAAATGAAGGCCGTGCAAGGAAATGAAATCAAAGCAGCATGACTGTTTATTGAATGTATTTGTAAATGTGCTGTCTGCATAAATAAGAATATATACTCAAGTGGATTACACAAGACACTTCCTTTTTATTCTATTCTGTTGAGAAGAATAGAAGTGTTTACTGGAGTCAGCTGACTATACAATGACTGCATTACACAAATCATTATTATATTTTACACAGTGGGAACCATTCATGATGTGGTAAGCTATACAAGTTTAAAGTGAAGCTCTGTTTCTATTGTAACATTCTCTATACTCCAGTAATAGTAAAACATGTACATTGAATAAACTAAGTTTAAAGCGTACTTGTCATTTCTCATGTCTTCGGAAAGAGCTGTTATGTATCTACGCTAGAACTATCATTATTTTTGGTCAGTATATGACTTGTATATGGAGTGTTACACCAGTTTCCCCCTCTGCAGGCTCCATCTATAATTGTCAGTTCCCCCTGAGCTAGTGAGTGTAGACTAGTAACTATGATGTCTCCCATACACAGGACACACAGAGCAGAAGAGATCCTGCTCTCCAATTTCTCTGCACCACACACTCACAAAGCAGAAACAGCATAGAGGATATTAGCATTAACGGGAATTGTAGATATAAATTCAGCACTGGATGAGATGCATTACTAGTAATACTAGACCTGTGGAACAAAATGGGTCCAAATGTACCAGGCTGCTCCAATAACTTTAATACCCAGATCTTATAATACTTGCAAACAGAGGCGTAACTTGAAGCTCCTGGGCCCCAATGCAAAACCTGGAACGGGGCCCCCAACTATAATGCTTTATTCATAGTACTGGGCTTCCTATATGGAGAAGAGAGGCCTTATGGGCCCCCCAAGGCTCCTGGGCCCGGGTGCAATCGCATCCCCTGCATCCTCTATAGTTACGCCCCTGCTTGCAAATGTAGAGTGAAAGCTTCCTCAAATAAATCAATGAAAAATGATGTCATATAACTTAAATCATACTACATTGTATAGCATGGCTACTGGGTCTTCCACAAGCAAGGTAGTAGTGGGAGCAGTGCAGCAGATATCTTGCACACATAAAAGCCTTGCAGTGTATTGACCATGCCTCCACTAGAATGTTTAGCTAGGCAGAAGATATGTCTACTGAGTGCTCAGAGAGCGGGGTCCAAATAGCGAGAAATGCTTGAGCCGGTAGTCTACTCTTGCTTCCCGGCTCCATGTGAGTTACCTGGTGACGTCACCCAACAGCTACAGAGGCCACCAGTAAACAAAAAAGCTACATGTTTCAGAATAAATGCACTTCTTCCTCAGGCATTGAGCTTACCAGGTATATATATATCATACCAGGCAGGATAAACAAATAATTCTATCCTTTCCCCCTCCCAGTTTTCCCTAACCAGGCGTTCTATTCTGTATATCTGCGCTGTTAATATATTGCATAGCATTCATACTAAGCCAAATACAGACATCCATCATACATATATTCCTATTATTAACATGACTAGAAATATAAAATATAAAAAAATTATAAAAAATATACAAACATGTAAATAAGTCTAAAAATCAGGAAATAAAAGAACTTAATAATACATTCTTTATTAAGTTACTAGAGTATTTTTTTATTTACACTTATTTATCAAAAGCAAATAACTCAATTCCCCAATTTAATTGCTTGAGGGCTAATATGTCCAAATAAAAAAAAAAAAATTAAAATATTACTAAAGTGTTCCACTACTCTTACTTTAAAAGCATTGGTCATTGATGATCTTTGAATGACTGCCTGCTCACAGTCAATAGAGGAAGGTGGCTGGAAGAGATCTCCGGTGTGCTCCACCTCCATCAACGACTATCGCTCCTGTATGAAAATGAAAGAGCGAGAGGTCTTGGGACTGTTGAGAGCTTCTGCGCCAGACAGTCTTCCCATGTACAGCCAGCCTAAGACCCCATTTACAGTGTCAGATAATCGCTCAAAAGTCATTCATATGACAGTTTAAGTGACAGTTTTGAGCGATCATCTTTGCATACCTTATAGTAGCTAAGTAGCTACTATACAGTTATACAGCTATAGCGAAACACAGCCGCGGCTGCTAGTAGAATAATACAGCTGTTTTGCATAAGCAAACAGTTGTATTGTTCTGCACGGTTACAGCCCGTGCCCCGCTGTGACACAGGCAAAGAGAATCTTATCAGCGCAGTCGGCTGTGTTAACAGCTGGCTGCGCTAATAACAGCTGATCGCTCAATTCAAGAAAACTTGAAATGAGCGATCAACGACTCGTGCACGAAAACTGCACGATGTCAGTGCATTTAGACACAACGGCTTTAAGCGATTTTTGAGCGATTCTCTTTGTGTCTAAATGTGCCATAAGAGCTCCTGAAAGAAGTGATTTGTAAACGAATGTTTCTCTAGGAAGCGATAGGCACCTCAGTAGCATGTTGAATTAAGAGGCTTATACAATTAAACCTTACATATATGCCAATGTATACATTGTACCGTTATAAACAACATATAAACAGCATGTAAACTCTCATCTACATATAGTAAGAATAATGAAAAAGGTTACCAATGGAAAGAATGGAGTAAAAACTAATCGAAAACATAATGGATGTATTGTATAACAAATATACTAAATACATAAAAATGTGCTTGTTTTACTCAACATTCATTGTAAATAAGTCTGCAGCTACTGATCTGTATCAAAACAAGTGTATTGCAGATGCCAAAATCTATTTGAGTCTTATCCAATTGTTAGACATGCTGAATTATGGGATAAATAATGTAGAAAACTGGTAGAAATATTTTTCTGTCTTTATTACACCTCTCTAGAGAGCAATTTAACTTGAGTTTTCAAAACTCTATGACCCATCAGAGTAGAACGTGCTGGTGACCAGGGTGCCCCCTACTGACAGTCCCCTGCATAGCAGATTTTAACATTCACTTCTAAATCTGCAGGTGGTGATGCTCAGTAATGGCAACTCCTGCAAATTGCAAAGAGTAAATCTTTTAAAAATCTGGCTGCTCTTATTTAACTGTGCACTGCTGGAGGAGTATAAGCCCAGTTGCCTGCAGTGGTCTGTGTATTATTACTGTCTAATAAGGAAGCAAAGCTGACTGAGTCTATGCAGAGAATTACACAAAATTCAAGGCTGCATTATGCTATGAATTGAGGCAGTATAAATACAAAAAACTGAAATATCAGCAAACAAGTATTGTATCCATAAAATGAGTGCTGGTTGCGTAACTGCTGAATGAAAGCAAATACAGAACTGCAACACATTTGCTTTCTATCCTTTTTGTATAATCTTAGCCAATTATACTGAGAGAACTGAAACACAAGATGCAATAGAATTCAGTGTTTTTAACAGTTTAGGGTGAAATTGCGTGAGTCGATTATTAACATGTTGTTAATTTCTGCATTGCAGACACAGTGAAGAAGATTTAACAGTGTGTTAACTCTTTCCAATCCACTGTCTGACCTCTGAAGACATTATGACTTAAGGCTGTACAGCTCTGATGTTGGAAGACGTCCGTCAGGGTTCTCTTACTGTATATTGCCAGCCTCTCTGCTGTCGGAGCCTATCCAATGTGTCACCTCATGCAGTACTGGCTTTAGCTATCATATAGCGCCATTGTATAACAGCAGAAAAAGTGTAAGCCCGCTAGGAAAACCAGGATAGAAATTGGATTGGAAAGGGTTAGAGGGGTTTTCCAGGGAGAATACTACTGATGACCTATACTAGGTCATCAATAGTTGATCGGCTGGGGTCCGTCGCTCGGGATCGATCAGCAGAGCGGGCGCATGCTGTCAGCGTTGCAAATACACAGAGGTTGGAAGTCTCCGCGCCGACCTCTGTGTAGTGGCCAACGCTTGTAACTGCAAGCACAGTTCATGTTGAGAGCCGTGCCTGCAGTTAGTCACTTGAACTCCCAGTATACTTGAGCTTTTTAATCACATGTATGCTTGTTAGTTCATTTTATAGTATTTTCAATGAAGATTTATGTTTTATACCAAGGTTGACATAATTCTGTACATTTGTTGCCTTGCAAGCAAGTTTGGTATAACCTGTTGGAGCCTTGTCTCTCTAGAGGTACTCTTTTTTTTCTGCTGTGAGAATTTCAATGGAGAGATCAGATAGCAAGTCAGACCAGACCAAATGAGGCAGGAGTATAGCCGATGCACTCTGAGAGGAGGGCATGGAATAAATATGCACAGGAAATGGCGATTGGCTGGCTGGCCCACTTCCCAGCCAACCAAACCACCCATAAACAGGAGATATGTCACTGTTAAAGGGGTTTTCCAGGGAGAATACTGGTGATGACCTATCCTCAGGATAGATCATCAGTGGTTGATTGGCTGGGGTCTGTAGCACCAAGATGACACTGAGCATGCACCAGTGTGAGAAAGACACAGAACTGGGCTAACAGCGTGACACCACCCCGAATCCTGCAGCCGGCACCATGACAGTGCCCCTACCATTCTGCAGTCTGGAGCCATAGGCCCTTGGTGTATGCTGCTTATTGAGCCTCCATTAGTGTACTTTTGTAATGCACAATGGAACATACCACTATTTTGCTATAGACTCCATATGTTTTCTGTGCCTCTATATAACATTGGAGGAGTATAGAGGTTCAGTATTCTATAGCAATATGCCCCAGACACATTTTATGTGATTTGTAGGCTTATAGCAAGTTTGGGCATCTCTTTCACAATTTCTTTTAAGGCCTCCCTCACACAGGCATTTTTCAACGCTGCGTTTACTGCAGATTCCGTCCGCTTTCAGCAGCGCTGGCATGCACTATGCCAGTGTTTTGAGCACAGCTGCTGATTAAAAAAAAAAATCAATACTCACCTAGCTGGTGAAGCCGCTGTCCCCGGTGCCGCTGTCGGGACCTTGTGAAGCTGGCCAATTGCTCTGATTGGCTAAGCGCCATTGAGTGACAGCCGGCTGAGCCAATCAGAGCCAGCACTGGATACATCCAATCACAGCCATTTAATTAATGAATGGCTGTGATTGGATGCATCCAGCGGTGGCTGTGATTGGTTGAGTGAGCTATCACTCAGTGGCGCTCAGCCAATCAGAGCAGTCTCTCGATGGAAGCGGGGATTTTGAATCCCATCACCAGAGAAAAAGCTCCCCTGCCAGCTGACAAGTCCTGGGAGCGCCGGCGTGGACAGCGACATCAGCTGCAAGGTTAGCATTGATTTTTTTTCTCTCAGGCAGTGAAGCTGGGGTGTTCAGTGCTGCCAAAAGCACAGTACCAAGTGGTGCCACGTTTTCAGCAGCACTAAAACCGCTGCCCATTCATTTCAATGGGCAACGCAGGGCTGAAAACAGCCAAAAATAGAACATGCAACGCTGTCAAAGCGCAGCGTTGAAGACGCTGCGTTTTCAGCCTTGTGTGAGCAGCCCCATTGAAATGAATGACAGCCTTGTACAGTGTTTAGCGCAGTGCTGAAAAAACAGCACTAAACGCTGTACAAAAACGCTTGTGTGAGGGAGGCCTAAATGTTAGAACCTCAAAAAGGAATCTTAAACATTACTAAGGAATATGCGGCCCTGAATTCCACACCGTAATCCGCATGCTAACTGCAGATTTTAATGCAGAATTGCCGTCAGGATTCTACAATTTTCAATTTTGCACTATAATTCGCATGTTAGCACTACGGACTTGGGGGCTGAATATTCCGTCTTGCGTAAAAGCTTCCTAAGAAGACAACGTCTATTAAGATATGGGAGGTACTTGCAGCCTGTGTGATGCGGTGTAGTACTGTACCGAGTGATAACGCACCTTTCCTCACATTAAATGGTCTGGCTGTGCCGCTCTGAACACCTGCACTATTACGTTCTTTTCTTGGATTGCTTTTAATAAGAAAAAATTAACAAAGCAAAATTTGTTGACAGTGTGCACAGTCTCCCCAGCAGGCGCTCTACTTCTCTGCTGTCACAGTCCTCACGTTCATTTCTGCAGGTGCTAAATACATGCTGACAAGAACATATGTTACTAATCTTAACCTCTTCACTGCCAGATGGACCCTCTTGCCGTAAAGACTCCCTTTGTTAAGTGCCTGGCAAATGCACAATAGCATAATCCTAATTCATGCTAAGTGTATATTTATTGTGTGCTAATTGTTTTATTTCATGCCTTGCAGTAAAATGTAAATGGTATGAAAAATGTCACTTCTACTAACAGCAATATATTCAGTATGAGAGTTGGCTCATAAAATAAATATGTTACTCGATTTTAATAAATTTGAATCACAATTTAGAAGCAGTTATTCTATTACTGCAGCAGATGTGCCACATCATTATGGATCACTCACTGGCGCTACTATGCAGCTATCCAAGTGCAATCTCTGCTTATATGGTTAATGTTTTATAATATGTCAATGCATTTAAAAGCATTGTATAGAGAACTTACCATCTATTACTTTAATAGTAAAATTAGAAACTGAAATATAGAAAATACAGAAAGGATGAGATCCAGAGCAGGCCTGGATTTATAGTGGGCACTACTGTAGACAATTATTCTGATTTCAAAGCTCATGGGGACTTATTTACTAATTCTGTTTAAAAATTAATTCAATAAATGGCTGAGCACTGCCAGTGATTGGACGAGCGCTTAGCCAATCAGACGCAGCCCTTTCAGGAGGCTAGGATTTTAAATCCCTGTCTGCTGAAAGAGCTTCAGTACAGTGCCAGCGAGCCAAGCGGCTAGATGCTCCGAACCTTGACAGCAGCGGATATATATATATATATATATATATATATATATTTTATTATTTTTATTTTTTTTAACACAAGCTAGGGATGATTTTCAGAGAAGATCTTATATTTAAAGCCCTTCCCCGAAAATCACTGTAGTGATTGCTGGCATCCCATTACTTCCAATGGGGCCGCCGGCAGCTGCAGCGGCCCCATTGAAAACAATAGGAGAACACTGCGTTTCTTTGCCACAGCTGTCACAGCTGTGCCAGCTATGGCAGGGGATTCTTTACTCCCCATGGGTGTGCCATCATTACTGAACACTGTGACAGTGCCGTCACAGTGTTCAGTGATAAGGGGACTTCACACGGGGAAAAATTTACGCACAGCACAGACCGATGCATTGCACGCATGTCCTATCTTTTGCAGGTGTGCGAATTTGCACGCCTGTAAAACACGGACACGTGAACACACCATAGGAAAACAATGGGTCTAATAGACTCGTGTTTTGTGCACACATACGCGCGTACCAATACACGCTTGTGTGAACGAGGCCTTAACAGCATATGTGCTAAATACAATCTAAATAAAATAGTTATTTTTCAATGAATGACTACTATGATACCTCCAACTGTTGAAAACACAGATAGTGTATCACAATGGCAACATGCTTTTGGGATCAGGGGTAGAGCAAGATGATATATACGTAATAAAATTGCAGTATAGTGCACATAGGAGGTAGAGGTACACTATTCAAGTAGGCAATTAGATATGCAGTAGATAAAATAGCACACAATAAATTAGCATTTCAGTCATCAAACTAAATATATAAATGAAGAAGATAGATAGGCATTACTCTACAACACAGTTTCATCTTGTGGAGTGGTACCAAGCTTCTCCATTTATACACAACCCTATCAGAACTTCCAGGGGCTGTTTGCTTCTCATAATGCATAATGTTCATTTGGTAGTAAATTCTCTGGATTATTAGAACATTTGATTTAGGGCTAGACTAGTGAACCAAATTTATCGTATTTTTCATCTTCCCCTAAAACCCCCAACAAAAGTATAGATATTTCAAACAAGAATTTCCAGGTCATTATCACAGAATAGTCTCAGATAGCTTAGGCTGACACCTATCAAAAGGCAAGGCACAGAACTATGAGGCAACATCAAGATCATTTGTAGCAACTAGAGATGAGCGAGCACGCTCGTTTAACGTTGCTACTCGATCGAGTATCAGTCTTACTGAGTAACTGTGTACTCGCCCAAACACCATGCGGGGGGGGGGGGCGGCAGGGGGGAGCGGGGGGAGAGTGAGAGAGATCTCTCTCCCCCCCAGCTGGCCCCTGCTCCCTCCGCCGCTGGCCCCCGCAGCCCCCCCGCATGCTGCTTGGGCGAGTACACAGTTACTCGATAAGACTGCTACTCGATCGAGTAGCAGCCTTAAGCGAGCGTGCTCGCTCATCTCTAGTAGCAACTGTCCAGGGCAGATGAGAAACATTAAAGAACAGAAAAAACAAAGTCACAAGTAAAGACAATCATAATAAGACAACACAGATAGGACTTCCCAGAATGGATTACTCAGGTACTGGAGTGTTGTTAAGAGCCAGGACACATTTCCACAAGTGTATGAACATCATCAGCGAGCGCTACAGAAAATCCTATCCACTGCTTCTTTGAACACAAGAAAGTTGAAAGTGTGTCTAGACCAGTTAAAGGCATCAAAGAAGAGGAACAAACCATTCTACAAACAACTTGATGACAAAATCTGAACAAAAATGATATCTAGAGGAGGACATATAATCACTGCAAGTATAAGCTCACTGGAAAGTTTACTGTATACATGCAGCTCTCCTAGAAGAACTTATCTTGCTACTAGGCATTGAAGACAAATCAAATCAGTTGTCAACAATGCTGACTTGGTCTGCAACTAGACGAGCAGTGTTCTCAACTCACGTTACAGCAATCTACACACTTTTTGGATGTCTTTTTATAGATTTTGGAGCATGACTATGTTTTAAGGCCATTCAGGTGCAGGAGGATTTTGATTTGGTTTACTGACCACAAAAATGATATGATATATATGAACAAAAAGGTGTTATTATGCCAGAACAGTAAACGGCCTTGAATCAGTAAGGATGAATAAAGCTTTTATAACTGCTGTATTAATTCAGTAATAGCTGAGCCAATAGTACCAACCGAAGCCACTACAATATTAACAGTATTATCTGCTTCCAGCGCTGTCCACACTGACAATGGACTCGAGGAACAGCTGATCAGCAGGGATTCCTGAGGAGCGAACCCCCACTGATTAACTGATAATAGTAAAAGTTCTGGTTGCCTTCTTTAACTTTCTGAGATCACTGCTACCTATCTCAACAAAGATTACAATATTAGCAAATTCAGAGAAAAATAGTGTAATATGAGGTCTCAGTTTGAATAAAGGAAACGGTGCTTGAATTATACTTGTACACTATATGCTAAAACATTAATACTTTCACCATGTCGGATTGTGCAAAAAAGACACAATACTGCTTGTAAGTGGGAGGAAAAAGTTAACTTTGTGCCATTGGGTAAATTCTATAACTACTAGTATTCATTTAGAGAGATAAGATGCTGATTAGTTATGAGCAAACAGAAATAGTCTAACCATTTTTCTGGTCGAAATTTGCAAAAGGTTTGGTTCAGCATAAACCCAAATCTCGGGCAGCTCATTTCCGCCAAGCCCCCCAAAAATTCTTACCCCTCAGAACCTCATCAGATTTGAACCTAAGACCCCAATGCTTCAAGGCAACACTGATAACCACTGATCAACTGTACTTCTTATGTTGTCTTCCTTCTCCTCCTTTGGAGGAGGAGAAGAAACAAAAACAAATGCACAACATATAAACTCCATGCAGATGTTATCATTTGTCAGATTTAAACCTAAATTATGTAAAAAGCAAATAAAAGCAGCAAGGGTGGAGACAGAGAAACTCATTGCCAAAGAGTAAAACTAACACTAATCTGTTCTTCAATTTAAAAAATGTGCTGTTTAAAAAGTAAAGAATCGTAGAAGAATCTGTAAAATAGTTTTTTTCTCAGTGTATTCACTCAGGAAAATGAAATATCAGATGAAATGCAGAGTAATAAAGAAAACTCTCCATTAGATGTCACCAATCTAACCCAGCAAGAAATGTGAAACAGCCTTAAAAAGATTAAAATAGATAAATCACCAGATCATGGGGTCATACGGAAGAGGTATCAGGAATTATACAGTAAGATAATAATATTTGTAAATGTTACAAAGCTATGTAAGGTATTTAACACAAGAGAGGACCGTTTATAGTTGCAAATAGATCTGGATACATTGGGGGCTTGGGCAGAAAAGTGGCAAATAAAAAATAAATCTTGTATAGCGCCAACTTATTCCACAGTGCTTTCAGGTAATTATTTTTATTTATTATCCCCCTACCAAGCTGGGTACTCCTTTTACTGACCTTGGAAGGATGGGTCAACCTTGAGCTGGCTGCCTAACCAATGCAGGGATTGAACCTTCAACCTTCAGGTTGGGAGTGAGAGCTTAGGACTGCATCCTCTACTGCTTTAACTCTCTGTGCCACACAAGGCTCTAAATTTTTTTTTAATACTAATAAATGTAAGGTTATGCACATGGATAGGGAAAATAATTGTCACCGTTACACACTAAATGGGAAAACACGGAGTAAACTGACATGGAAAAGGACTCGGGGGTTTTAGTAAAAGGGGATGTTGTTTCTTTAACCCCTGTCCCTCATGCCTTAAAATAAAAAATCAGCTGTTACTCAGCTTTCCCCACAACCTCGTTTGTCTTCTGCCACCGCCTCTGGTCTCCGCTGTGACATCATTTTAGATGCTGCACTCGTGTACAAACAAGCTGGTAGCAACCAATGACAGTGCTAAGTGATCGTGGCTGCACACTGTCATTGGCTGCTTCGGCAGGTTTACGGGACATCACTGGGCTTGTAAAAAGACAGAACACTGAAACTGGTGGTGGAGGATAGACAGGGGATCGGAGAGAGGTTAGTAACGACTCATTTTTTTTATTTAAAGGCATACGGGACCCAGTAACAGAGGTTTCCATAACTTGAACAATTGTACACTTAACTGGAGCAACCAGTGTCAGGCAGATTCTGCCCCAGCAAACAAGATCATGGGGTGCATTAAAAGAGGTCTAGGGGCACATGATGAGAACTTTGTTATTCCTCTTTGCAAATCACTGGCCAGACCATACATGGAATATTATGTACAGTTTGGGGTACCGATTCTCAAAAAGGACATATCAGAACTTGAGTGGGTTCAAAGGTGGGCAACTAAAGTAATAAATGGAATGGGTGGGCTACAATACCCAGAGACGTTATCAAAATTGAAGTGAGAAAAATGGTAGTTAAAGGGTGAACTAATAACTATATATAAATATATCAGGGGAAAATACAGAGATCTCTCTCATGATCTATTTAGACCCAGGACTGTGACTTTAACAAGGGGGTGCTATCTACGTCTAGAGGAAATAAGGTTTCTACACCGACAAAAAAGGGGGTTCTTTACAGTAAGAGCAGTAAGACTATGGCACTGTCTGCCTGAGGACGTTGTAATGGTGAACTCACAACAAAAAGAGTTCAAGAGTGGCTTGAATCTCAGTATTACATGGTATAGTCACTAGATTACTTCAGAAGGGTCAGTGATCAAGGGATTTATTCTGACTGCTAGATTTGGAATGAGGAAGGTTTTTTCTTCCTAAAATGAGAAAAATTGTCTTTTTACTTCATGGAGTTTTTTGCCTTCATTTGGATCAGCATTGCAGGATAATAAGCTGAACTGAATGGACATGTGTCTTTTTTCGGCCTTACTATATTACACTATATTACCATGGAACTAAGTTACTATGACAATTACTTTCTCCTTATCTTTCCTGACTGATTCTTCTGATAGTGTCCTTGTTACTATTGGTATCATGAGGCAGTACCTACAGTCCGATCAGGTACCTGCACAGGTAGCCCTACTCCTCCAGGATTGCTTATCTCTACGTGCCATTGCAAGAAGGTTTGCTTTGACTCTCAGCATAGTCTTAAGAGCATGGAGCAGATACTAAGACCGTTACATGAGGAGAACTGGACAGAGCTGTAGAAGGGCATCAACCCTGCATCAGGACTTGTTCTTTTGTACGAGGAGGAACAGGAGAAGCAGGCTACTGGTCTACATATTTCGGACCAAACTGTCAGAAGCAGACTCCACGAGGGTGGCATGAGGTCCTGATGTCCAGCCTCGACACGGCAAAGCTTTGTGCAGCTTGATTGGCACTTGCAAGAAAACACCAGATTGGCAAGTCCACCATTGATGTCCTGTTCCCTTCATATGATTTTGATTCCCATTGAAACATTATTTTGTTATCAAACAAATTGAATGATTTATATCAGTAAAGATTCTCAACTTGAATCTTTTGTTCCTCAAGATCCAATATGTGAGTTAAGTGTTCCCTTAATTTGTGTGAGCAACATATTATGTATAAAATAACTCAAGGGTTCGCTATTTTCTTTCTGTACTATAGAGGTTTACTCAATGTGCTCAATTAATGACACAAACTGTTTGTATATTATTAGTTTTTTCATCTTGTGTTTGCCTATAATTGTGACTTAGGATACTTTTACACAAGACGATTGTCAGATGCTTAAGCACCCAACAGTCATTCCAGGGATAATGGCTTCTGTTCTTTCACACAGGAACGTTGATAGCTCAGTGAATGGAGGTGGAACGGAGCAGAGATTGCTTCACCTGCTCACCTCCACTCATAGTAAACAGGCAGTCGTTCATAGATGAATGACTGCCTGTTTACACAGGCCAATCATGGTTAGATTTTTATGTCTGCTAAAACTGAACAACAAACAATAACCGAACAAATTATCATTTGTTGTTCAGTCGCTGACATCATATACACTGAATAATCATCGTTCAGGTTCTTACAATTCAGCGAGAATCTGAACGATAATAGATATATAATCATTCCATGTCAAACGGCCCTCATTCAGACCACATTTTACTAATAACCAATGCAGAAAAACAGGTAATTCCAAAAGCTTAATTTACTTTTGCTTACAACTGTATATACATATACACACTCCTTATAAAATGGGACTTGATATAACTTTAGAACTAGTTTATATATCCAGGGATACAGGCAGTGAGGAGGTCCAGAGAAGTCAGGAGGCAGCCACAACATGCAGTATAGTTGCAGCATAAGGACAGACATGCAATGACATCACTATATCTGAGAGGGTGCAAAGAGTAGGATACAAATGTAGTGGCACTCAGAGAGAACTCTGTAGAGGGCAGATCTTGGCTGAGGTCTGACTGTTTCAATTCCTAGAGTTCCTTTGTTAGCTTAAGAAATCAACTGATGCAACAGCCAACTGTGCATGCTCGTACATTGATTTGTAGGTGTATTGCAGAATTGCTGCATCAGTAGCTTTTTAAAACTGACACTATCTATTGGACTGACAGCCCCCTCTCCTTCTGTGTGTGTGATACATGCCCTACTTGTACGCCCCTACAGGTAGAGACTTAAAAACAAACAAAATTATTATTACCTATATTATAACTAGGTATATTGTAGGTGAGATTTAATGATTATAAGTAGAGATGAGCGAACGTACTCGTCCGAGCTTGATGCTCGGGCGAATATTAGCGTGTTCGGGATGCTCGTTACTCGTAACGAGTACCACGCGATGTTCGGGTTACTTTCAGTTTCCTCTCTGAGACGTTAGCGCGCTTTTCTGGCCAATTGACAGACAGGGAAGGCATTACAACTTCCCCCTGTGATGTTCCAGCCCTATACCACCCCCCTGCAGTGAGTGGCTGGGGAGATCAGATGTCACCCGAGTATAAAAGTCGGCCCCTCCCGCGGCTCGCCTCAGATGCCTTGTGAGATAGCTGAGGGACAGTGCTGCTGATGCCGGAGCTGCTGTAGGGAGAGCGTTAGGAGTTAGTGTAGGCTTCAAGAACCCCAACGGTCCTTCTTAGGGCCACATCTAACAGTGTGCAGTAGTATGGAGGCTACTGTTAGCAGTGTTGCACTTTTTTTTTTTTTTCCAAATCGGCTGTGCAGAGCATTGCGCCCTGCAGTAATACTACAGGGACAGAAGTGGTGGTTAGGCAAGGAGAGTGTTAGGAGTTAGTGTAGGCTTCAAGAACCCCAACGGTCCTTCTTAGGGCCACCTCTAACAGTGTGCAGTAGTGTGGAGGCAGCAGTTAGCAGTGTTGCACAATTTTTTTTTTTTCCAAATCGGCCGTGCAGAGCATTGCGCCCTGCAGTAATACTACAGGGACAGAATTGTGTAGGCAGGGCCAGAAGACATATTTTATTGATTGAATATATGCAGTAGGCCTTTCCTTGAAAAAAAAAGGGCAACTACTATTCTATTTGGCCTGTCTCTGACAGTCCTGAGCGTTCTGGGTACGTGTGTGCTGGGTGGAGAACGTAAACAAAAATCATACGCAGCCAGCTAAGTTTAACAGCAGGCTTGCGCCAATTTATTTCCTGCCTGGGAAATCACCGCTCTGCTGTAGTTAATAACTCTGCAACACTGCAGTTCTGTGACACATTTGCAGGGCCAGAAGAAATATTTTATTGATTGAATATACGCAGTGGGCCTTTCCTTGAAAAAAAAGGGAAAAATTTCTATTTGGCCTGCAGGCTTGCGCCAATTTATTTCCTGCCTGGGAAATCACCGCTCTGCTGTAGTTAATAACTCTGCAACACTGCAGTTCTGTGACACATTTGCAGGGCCACCACAACACATTTATTATTGATTGAATATACGCAGTGGGCCTTTCCTTGAAAAAAAATGGAAACATTTCTATTTAGCCTGCAAGCTTGCGCCAATTTATTTCCTGCCTGGGAAATCACCGCTCTGCTGTAGTTAATAACTCTGCAACACTGCAGTTCTGTGGCACATTTGCAGGGCCACCACAACACATTTATTATTGATTGAATATACGCAGTGGGCCTTTCCTTGAAAAAAAAGGGAAAAATTTCTATTTAGCCTGCAGGCTTGCGCCAATTTATTTCCTGCCTGGGAAATCACCGTTCTGCTGTAGTTAATAACTCTGCAACACTGCAGTTCTGTGACACATTTGCAGGGCCACCACAACACATTTATTATTGATTGAATATACGCAGTGGGCCTTTCCTTGAAAAAAAAGGGAAAAATTTCTATTTGGCCTGCAGGCTTGCGCCAATTTATTTCCTGCCTGGGAAATCACCGCTCTGCTGTAGTTAATAACTCTGCAACACTGCAGTTCTGTGACACATTTGCAGGGCCAGAAGACATATTTTATTGATTGAATATACGCAGTGGGCCTTTCCTTGAAAAAAAAGGGAAAAATTTCTGTTTGGCCTGCAAGCTTGCGCCAATTTATTTCCTGCCTGGGAAATCACCGCTCTGCTGTAGTTAATAACTCTGCAACACTGCAGTTCTGTGACACATTTGCAGGGCCAGAAGACATATTTTATTGATTGAATATACGCAGTTGGCCTTTCCTTGAAAAAAAAGGGAAAAATTTCTATTTGGCCTGCAGGCTTGCGCCAATTTATTTCCTGCCTGGGAAATCACCGCTCTGCTGTAGTTAATAACTCTGCAACACTGCAGTTCTGTGACACATTTGCAGGGCCAGAAGACATATTTTATTGATTGAATATACGCAGTGGGCCTTTCCTTGAAAAAAAAGGGAAAAATTTCTATTTGGCCTGCAGACTTGCGCCAATTTATTTCCTGCCTGGGAAATCCCCGCTCTGCTGTAGTTAATAACTCTGCAACACTGCAGTTCTGTGACACACTGCAGGGCCACAACACATTTATTATTGATTGAATATACGCAGTGGGCCCTTCCTTTAAAAAAAAAGGGCAACTACTATTCTATTTGGCCTGCCTCTGACAGTCCTGAGCGTTCTGGGTACGTGTGTGCTGGGTGGAGAACGTAAACAAAAATCATATGCAGCCAGCTAAGTTTAACAGCAGGCTTGCGCCAATTAATTTCCTGCCTGGGAAATCAAATCACTGGTAATACAGCATGCTGAGGGGTAGGGGTAGGCCTAGAGGACGTGGACGCGGCCGAGGACGCGGAGGGCCAAGTGAGGGTGTGGGCACAGGCCGAACTCCTGATCCAGGTGTATCGCAGCCGACTGCTGCGCGATTAGGAGAGAGGCACGTTTCTGGCGTCCCCACATTCATCGCACAATTAATGGGTCCACGCGGGAGACCTTTATTAGAAAATGAGCAGTGTGAGCAGGTCCTGTCGTGGATGACAGAAAGTGCTTCGAGCAACCTATCGTCCACCCACAGTTCTGCGCCGTCCAGTGCTGCAAATCCGAATCCTCTGTCTGCTGCTCCTCCTTCCTCCCAGCCTCCTCACTTCACTACAATGACACATGCTCAGGAGCGGGAAGACTCCCAGGAACTGTTCTCGGGCCCCTGCTCAGATTGGGCAGCAGTGGTTCCTCTCCCACCAGAGGAGTTTATCGTCACTGATGCCCAACCATTGGAAAGTTCCCGGGGTCCGGGGGATGAGGCTGGGGACTTCCGGCAACTGTCTCAAGACCTTTCAGTGGGTGAGGAGGACGATGACGATGAGACACAGTTGTCTATCGGTGAGGTAGTAGTAAGGGCAGTAAGTCCGAGGGAGGAGCGCACAGAGGATTCTGAGGAAGAGCAGCAGGACGATGAGGTGACTGACCCCACCTGGTTTGCAACGCCTACTCAGGACAGGTCTTCAGAGGGGGAGGCAAGGGCAGCAGCAGGGCAGGTTGCAAGAGGCAGTGCGGTGGCCAGGGGTAGAGGCAGGGCCAGACCGAATAATCCACCAACTGTTTCCCAAAGCGCACCCTCGCGCCATGCCACCCTGCAGAGGCCGAGGTGCTCTAAGGTCTGGCAGTTTTTCACAGAGACGCCTGACGACCGACGAACAGTGGTGTGCAACCTTTGTCGTGCCAAGTTCAGCCGGGGAGCCACCACCAACAGCCTCACCACCACCAGCATGCGCAGACATATGATGGCCAAGCACCCCACAAGGTGGGACGAAGGCCGTTCACCGCCTCCGGTTTGCACCGCTGCCTCTCCCCCTGTGCCCCAACCTGCCACTGAGATCCAACCCCCCTCTCAGGACACAGTCAATACCGTCTCCTGGCCTGCACCCACACCCTCACCTCCGCTGTCCTCGGCCCAATCCAGCAATGTCTCGCACCGCACCGTCCAGCCGTCGCTAGCGCAAGTGTTTGAGCGCAAGCGCAAGTACGCCGCCACGCACCCGCACGCTCAAGCGTTAACCGTCCACATAGCCAAATTTATCAGCCTTGAGATGCTGCCGTATAGGGTTGTGGAAACGGTGTCCTTCAAAAGTATGATGGCGGCGGCGGCCCCGCGCTACTCAGTTCCCAGTCGCCACTACTTTTCCCGATGTGCCGTCCCAGCCCTGCATGACCACGTCTCCCGCAACATTGTACGCGCCCTCACCAACGCGGTTACTGCCAAGGTCCACTTAACAACGGACACGTGGACAAGCACAGGCGGGCAGGGCCACTACATCTCCCTGACGGAACATTGGGTGAATTTAGTGGAGGCTGGGACAGAGTCAGAGCCTGGGACCGCTCACGTCCTACCCACCCCCAGAATTGCGGGCCCCAGCTCGGTGCTGGTATCTGCGGCGGTGTATGCTTCCTCCACTAAAGCACCCTCCTCCTCCTCCTCCAACGCAACCTCTGTCTCGCAATCAAGATGTGTCAGCAGCAGCAGCACGTCGCCAGCAGTCGGTGTCGCGCGGCGTGGCAGCACAGCGGTGGGCAAGCGTCAGCAGGCCGTGCTGAAACTACTCAGCTTAGGAGATAAGAGGCACACGGCCCACGAACTGCTGCAGGGTCTGACAGAGCAGACCGACCGCTGGCTTGCGCCGCTGAGCCTCCAACCGGGCATGGTCGTGTGTGACAATGGCCGTAACCTGGTGGCAGCTCTGCAGCTCGGCAGCCTCACGCACGTGCCATGCCTGGCCCACGTCTTTAATTTGGTGGTTCAGCGCTTTCTGAAAAGCTACCCACGCTTGTCAGACCTGCTCGGAAAGGTGCGCCGGCTCTGCGCACATTTCCGCAAGTCCCACACGGACGCTGCCACCCTGCGGACCCTGCAACATCAGTTTAATCTGCCAGTGCACCGACTGCTGTGCGATGTGCCCACACGGTGGAACTCTACGCTCCACATGTTGGCCAGGCTCTATGAGCAGCGTAGAGCTGTAGTGGAATACCAACTCCAACATGGGCGGCGCAGTGGGAGTCAGCCTCCTTAATTATTTTCAGAAGAGTGGGCCTGGTTGGCAGACATCTGCCAGGTCCTTCGAAACTTTGAGCAGTCTACCCAGGTGGTGAGCGGCGATGCTGCAATCATTAGCGTCACCATTCCTCTGCTATGCCTCCTGAGAAGTTCCCTGCAAAGCATAAAGGCAGACGCTTTGCGCTCGGAAACAGAGGCGGGGGAAGACAGTATGTCGCTGGATAGTCAGAGCACCCTCCTGTCTATATCTCAGCGCGTTCAGGAGGAGGAGGAGGAGCATGAGGAGGATGAGGAGGAGGGGGAAGAGACAGCTTGGCCCACTGCTGACGGTACCCATGCTGCTTGCCTGTCATCCTTTCAGCGTGTATGGCCTGAGGAGGAGGAGGAGGAGGAGGAGGAGGAGAAGGATCCTGAAAGTGATCTTCCTAGTGAAGACAGCCATGTGTTGCGTACAGGTACCCTGGCACACATGGCTGACTTCATGTTAGGATGCCTTTCTCGTGACCCTCGCGTTACACGCATTCTGGCCACTACGGATTACTGGGTGTACACACTGCTCGACCCACGGTATAAGGAGAACCTTTCCACTCTCATTCCTGAAGAGGAAAGGGGTTCGAGAGTGTTGCTATACCACAGGACCCTGGCGGACAAGCTGATGGTAAAATTCCCATCCGACAGCGCTAGTGGCAGAAGGCGCAGTTCCGAGGGCCAGGTAGCAGGGGAGGCGCGGAGATCGAGCAGCATGTACAGCACAGGCAGTGCAACAGTCTTTAAGGCCCTAGACAGCTTTATGGCTCCCCAGCAAGACTGTGTCACCGCTCCCCAGTCAAGGCTGAGTCGGCGGGAGCACTGTAAAAGGATGGTGAGGGAGTACGTAGCCGATCGCACGACCGTCCTCCGTGACGCCTCTGCCACCTACAACTACTGGGTGTCGAAGCTGGACACGTGGCCTGAACTCGCGCTGTATGCCCTGGAGGTGCTTGCTTGTCCTGCGGCTAGCGTCTTGTCAGAGAGGGTGTTTAGTGCGGCTGGGGGAATCATCACAGATAAGCGTACCCGCCTGTCAACTGACAGTGCCGACAGGCTAACACTCATCAAGATGAACAAAGCCTGGATTTCCCCAGACTTCTCTTCTCCACCAGCGGACAGCAGCGATACCTAAGCAATACGTAGGCTGCACCCGCGGATGGAAGCATCATTCTCTCTCACCATCCAAAACGGGGACATTTCTGCTTCATCAATCTGTGTCTAATATTCCTCCTCCTCCTCCTGCTCCTCCTCCTGAAACCTCACGTAATCACGCCGAACGGGCAATTTTTCTTAGGGCCACAAGGCTCACTCATATAATTTTTCTAAACAATTTTTATACGTTTCAATGCTCTTAAAAGCGTTGAAACTTTAACTTGAACCAATTTTTCATTCAACTGGGCTGCCTCCAGGCCTAGTTACCACTTAAGCCACATTAACCAAAGCGATTAATGGGTTTCACCTGCCCTCTTGGTTGGGCATGGGCAATTTTTCTGAGGTACATTACTACTGTTGGTACACCAACTTTTTTGGGCCCTCACCTACAGTGTAATCATAGTAATTTCTATGTTCTTCGCCTGCACTCATGGTACAGAAAGGTATGTGGGGTTGGCCTACACTTTAGCTTCATAAATGTAACTGGGGCTTGTCTATACTGCAGCTACTGAAATATGAAAGAGACTGTTATCTCCCTAAACTGCTGCAATGGGCATGTTACTGGGGCCTGTCTTGAGCGCTACTATTACTGAAATGGAACTAAGACTGCGCTCCCCCTATACTGCTGCTAGTGATATGTTAGTGGGGCCTGTCCCTAATGGTACCGCTGAAATGTTAATAATTCTGGGCTCTGCCTATACCGCTGCTAATGGTATGTCACTGGGGTGTGGAAACAGAGGCTTCACAAAGACATGATGGCGGCGAGGCCATTTCCCACCAACGCTGTTACTGTTAAGGTGCATATAACCATGGACACGTGTAGAGGACACATAGTGCCTCCAAAACATCCCCCTCCTCCTCCAACAATGAAAACATACTTGGCAAATACCTTTGCATTGGTCCGTCTGGTGGCAGTCCAAGAATTTCACCTTTAACGACACAACAAGAGAGCACCACCACCATCCCCCCGCCACGGCCCACTTAATCCTGGCCACATTCCGAAAACCAACTACATAAAACCGCGCTACCAGGTCCGCAGTCACCACCACATTACCACCAACGAGGTTACTGTTAAGGTACATATTACCAGTCTGACTGGGGCATGCAGTGTGGGCCGAAGCCCACCTGTATTAAGCACGACATTACTACCTCAGCTGTGTTGGGCAATGCAATGGGATATATTTATGTACCGCCGGTGGCTTCCTGGCACCCACCCATGCTGTGGGTCCACAGGGAATTATAAATGCATCTGTTTCCACTTCTAAAGAACCCCAGTCAGACTGGGGCATGCAGTGTGGGCCGAAGCCCAACTGCATTAAGCACAACATTACTACCTCAGCTGTGTTGGGCAATGCAATGGGATATTTTTATGTACCGCCGGTGGCTTCCTGGCACCCACCCATGCTGTGGGTCCACAGAGAGTTGTTACTACATCTGTCCACTTGTAAAGAACCCCAGTCTGACTAGGGCATGCAGTGTGGGCCGAAGCCCACCTGTATTAAGCACGACATTACTACCTCAGCTGTGTTGGGCAATGCAATGGGATATTTTTATGTACCGCCGGTGGCTTCCTGGCACCCACCCATGCTGTGGGTCCACAGGGAATTATAAATGCATCTGTTTCCACTTCTAAAGAACCCCAGTCAGACTGGGGCATGCAGCGTGGGCCGAAGCCCACCTGCATTAAGCACGACATTACTACCTCAGCTGTGTTGGGCAATGCAATGGGATATTTTTATGTACCGCCGGTGGCTTCCTGGCACCCACCCATGCTGTGGGTCCACAGGGAGTTGTTACTACATCTGTCCACTTGTAAAGAACCCCAGTCTGACTAGGGCATGCAGTGTGGGCCGAAGCCCACCTGTATTAAGCACGACATTACTACCTCAGCTGTGTTGGGCAATGCAATGGGATATTTTTATGTACCGCCGGTGGCTTCCTTGCACCCACCCATGCTGTGGGTCCACAGGGAATTATAAATGCATCTGTTTCCACTTCTAAAGAACCCCAGTCAGACTGGGGCATGCAGTGTGGGCCGAAGCCCACCTGCATTAAGCACGACATTACTACCTCAGCTGTGTTGGGCAATGCAATGGGATATTTTTATGTACCGCCGGTGGGTTCCAGGGAGCCACCCATGCTGTAGGTGCACACGGAGTTTAACCTACATCTGTCCACTTGTAAAGAACCCCAGTCTGACTGGGGCATGCAGTGTGGGCCGAAGCCCACCTGTATTAAGCACGACATTACTACCTCAGCTGTGTTGGGCAATGCAATGGGATATTTTTATGTACCGCCGGTGGCTTCCTGGGACCCACCCATGCTGTGGGTCCACAGGGAATTATAAATGCATCTGTTTCCACTTCTAAAGAACCCCAGTCTGACTGGGGCATGCAGTGTGGGCCGAAGCCCACCTGCATTAAACATGACATTACTACCTCAGCTGTGATGGGCACTGCAATGGGATATTTTTATGTACCGCCGGTGGGTTCCAGGGAGCCACCCATGCTGTCAGTCCACAGGGACTTCACAATAGGGAGTTGTACCTGCCTGTGTCTATGAATTAAAAAGCCCGGTCTGACTGGGGCATGCAGACACCTTGACAGAATGAATAGTGTGTGGCACATAGGTTCCCCATTGCTATGCCCACGTGTACAGCTCCTGATGGCGGTGGCACAGGATAATATTTCTCATTGCTTCTGTACAGCATTGTGGGCTATCGCCCCGCCCCTTTTAAAGAGGGTCGCTGCCTAGCCGTGCCAACCCTTTGCAGTGTGTGCCTGCGGTTCCTCCTCATGGCAGACGCACTTATAAATAGACATGAGGGTGGTGTGGCATGAGGGCAGCTGAAGGCTGCGCAGGGACACTTTGGTGTGTGCTGTGGGGGGCGGGGGTTGGGCAGCATGTAACCCAGGACAAGTGGCAGCAGAGTGTCATGTAGGCAGTGATTGTGCTTTGTTGGAGGTAGTGTGGTGCTTAGCTAAGGTATGCATTGCTAATGAGGGCTTTTCAGAAGTAAAAGTTGTTGGGAGGGGGGGGGCCCACTCTTGCCGCTATTGTGGCTTAATAGTGGGACCTGTGAACTTGAGATGCAGCCCAACATGTAGCCCCTCGCCTGTCCTATCCGTTGCTGTGTCGTTCTCATCACTTTCTTGAATTGCCCAGATTTTCACACATGAAAACCTTAGCGAGCATCGGCGAAATACAAAAATGCTCGGGTCGCCCATTGACTTCAATGGGGTTCGTTACTCGAAACAAACCTTCGAGCATCGCGATAATTTCGTCCCGAGTAACGAGCACCCGAGCATTTTGGTGCTCGCTCATCTCTAATTATAAGACATCAACAGGTAGTCACAGAGGTCAATAATACTTAACTGCTTGTTAGTGAAAGGAATATGACTCCATGTTCTATCCTATGCATAGCCATTTTGTATCAGGTAGCCATCTAGTATATCTCTTACCTTTACATTCATTTTTCCTTTAAAATGCAAAATTATTGATATTAAATACTTGCTCAAAAAGGCTCGAGTGAATAGCCAAGGCCAGAGCTGCAGCTGATACCTATGAAGCATCCAGACTAACCGCCGTGTCAAGATGACTTGTTCCTCACTGTTCACGCATGTTTCAAAATATTTATACTAAACATTTTATTGTTATACATTCCTGTACCTGTGTTCAGAGAAGCCAATCATATATGATCCCACTGCACCTGCGTGTGTTTGGCATTTTAGATGTTAAATAGAGATGAGCGAGTATACTCACTAAGGCACATTACTCGAGCAAGTAGTGCCTTAGCCGAGTATCTCCAAGCTCGTCTCCAAAGATTCGGGGGCTGCGGGGGAGAGCGGGGCGGAACGGAGGGGAGATCTCTCTCTCCCTCTCTCCCCCCACAACTCACCTGTCACCGGCGCCTACCCCCGAATCTTTAGAGATGAGCGGGGAGATACTCGGCTAAGGCACTACTCGCTCGAGTAATGTGCCTTAGCGAGTATACTCGCTCATCTCTAATGTTAAATTCTTTATCATGCATATTCATATTTGTGTTTCAGTTTTATGAACCAATAGTAATAAATGAATTATAATACATTTGAATTATTGTAATTGAGGTCTGTGCCTCTATAATAACTGCTGCCTGTCAATTAATAAATAGATAACTTTTGATCACATCCAGTCTTGTTGTGATTTAAGTTATTTCTGGGCTAGAATATACTTCTAACCAATTTGAAATCCAAAGACATACTTTGGAAAGCAATCTTTAAGCTTTCATTAACACTGCTCAATATTCACCCATCCTTTTAATAATGAAATTAGTGGTTCTCAACACATAATTTGTTCACTAGTTAGGTAGAAATTAAGATATAAACCAAATATATGTCTAAAGCATATAGCTAATACTCCATTTATGTGAATAAAAGGCTTCATTTAGAGCTTCCGGTGCAGATCTAGAACAAAAACCTGGACAAAATAGTGGAGCATGCTGCACTATTGTGTCTGGGAAAATTTCATCCATCATGCCAGAAGTTGGCTGGACGCCAGCCATCCAAAGGATTTTGGTTTAGAGAGTTCTTAGGTTCTTAAATATCAGAAGATATAAATGTGATAGAAGGATATAGATCAATGGCTTCCATGCAGACATCACATTCACAGTAAGAGTTTTAAAACCTAACAGAAGGATACACAATACATCAGGAAGGGTAATACAAATGCTATACATGCTTGGAAACTTGGGAGTGCAAATGTGAAGCTCTATCTATAGGGGAAACAGGGGCGTAACTATAGAGGATGCAGGGGATGCGGTTGCACCCGGGCCCAGGAGCCTTAGGGGGCCCATAAGGCCTCTCTTCTCCATATAGGGAGCCCAGTAGTTATGCCTCTGAGGGGGAATATTTTTCCTCAAAGGCATTTACTTCCATCATATGGATATAGGTAATGTCCAAGCCATAGCACAAACTATTCTTGTGTTTTACTACTACTACAATTTTCTTCTTTCGATGTCTTTCCTTTTTCACACATCCACGCACAATAAAAATAGAATAAAATAGCTAACCTTTATAAGCTTCCCACAAATCTCTTTTCACATGGAAAGTTATATGAATGGCATTGACTAGAGTTAGACATAATATAATAATGCATTGAACTGATGTCTAAAGGCTTCAGAAATAGGCAGCCCATGGCTCACTGTAATAATACTAAATAACATATGGAAAATATACTTATTAACTACTGATGTTATGCCATAGCTGTATTACTTTAGATCAGAGAGAATTAGTAGCGGATAAGAGAAGTATGATGAAGAGGTTAATATGCCAATCATTCCAGTGTTTTTTCTTTGCATGAGAAGACTTGGTATCATTATCGACAAATTACTATCAGTGGTTAAAATGTAGACGTACCTCACCCATCATGTACTAAGATTTATCTGCTCCTTGGGGTCCATCACTGCCCATAATCAATGCCTTCCTCCTGAGTACATTAATTGTGTATAATGACAGCCTCCCACCAATACATTCTTGAACTTAAAAGATCTGTATAGCTTTTCCCTTTATTCAATCAAATCATCTCTACAATTGTCCTTCTTAAGTTAGATAATACCTTTTAAGCCTTGTATTTTAATATAAAAAACTAAGATGTAACAGGCGAACCTGATGGAAGTGCTAACATTTGAGAATCAGGGGATGGCTACCATTATCCTAAATCATGTTTGAAGATTACAGAAAACACAGTGCTTCAAAAGGTAGAAACTAATCCAGCACTTTCAAATAATTTCCTGAATAAAAATCGTAGAATAACAGTTTTTCTTCCAGTACAACTATAGCTTTTCAATAATAAGGCTTGGGAAAAAAAGACAGAAAAGAAATTTGATGGCTACCAAAAGAAGGCATTCTTGTATCTGGATCAGAGTTATCTTGTTCATCTTTACATTGGCAAATTTACCTTTCTGTAGATTTATGTTATTTTCTGCAAATATCATTTTCAGTACTTAAACCCCAAACCAATATAAAATGTTAGTAGACCACACTAACGATGTATAAACATATAAAGCTCACTAAAAAGGCAAATAATGATGGTTTCACACACTGGATGTTGTAGCCTGTCAGCTACAATCAGGAGGTGGAACCAGGGTGGTGTTGTGGCAGAAGTCCCAGTCCGTGGGAGCACGCCTTCGCCACGTGCGCCCTGTCATTTAGCACTGAGCACCAATGAGTGCCTTCTTCCTGTCATTGCAGAAGATTTCATAAGGTGTCATCTGTTGGAAATCCCTCACTGGGTTGAGTGTATAAAGTGTCCTTCTTCACAACTCTATTGCGACATCTCCTGTAGTTCATGGACCGATTGGCCAACAGGGAAGTGTCTCCCCTAACTGGCCAATCAGCCATAATGGAAGTGTATTAATGCCATGCCCACCTCTACATGGGCACCAGTTATTGTTCTGCCTTCCATACATTGGGCTGCACTTTAGACAAATTATGGACTTGATCCACACTGGGATATCAGCTTGGCTGTATTTACTGAAATTACTTGGATAAAGCATTGAAATATTTGAAGATTATATACTTGTTGCACGTTATTTCTGATGGTTATACAAGCTGAGCAGTGTCCAAGGAATTCTCTGGTGGCAAGTTTATTGCATGTTTTTGCACCTATTCCCTTCTTCTAAATACTGTGTTATATACATTGTCCTTCCCTATTCTCCATCTAGGGACAGACTAGCCCCCTAGGTTCTTGGCAATGGGCCGCTCCTATTGGGGAAATCACTTTGCTTTTATGGGTCAGGGTCAGCGCACCAAACTTGGTTACGGACAGCATTCCCAACCCTGTATTTGTTACCTCTATTTGTTCTATTTTGTGTTCCCCACATTAAATCTATTGGTGTATTGAAATCATTAACTACATCTTGATCTAACGTGTGGGCGACAACCATGATGGGTGCCATATATGACCCAACACAAACATATGAATTTTTATGAAAAATTGCTCTTTTGGACAAAGAAACCCCACAACCTGTTGTTAGCTTAAAGTCAATAGGGAAATATTAAACACAACATTCTGTTTTTTGAGGCTTTTTTTCAAAATAAAACATAAAAACTATATCCTGTACATATGCTAAAATTACCAAAATGCTCAAATGAAAAAAGCATCTGTGCTACACCAGCAACAAACCTGCTGGTCACTAAAAAATGTCACTGTAGTTGTCATGTAAACGTTTAATAACAAGGAACCACACAGCCAGTTCTATGGGCAAAATTAGAAACAAAATCTAGCAATGTAAGTGGAATGCAAGTAAAATTCAATGCGTAAACATACTACCTGTAGAATCACTCTAGGTGAGTAGCACACAAACTTCTTGCTTTTTTTAGCTTTCTTATTCACATGTCATATGTGTCTTTTTTTCTGGCATTTTTGCATTGCATTCTCTAGAGGACATAAAAACTGTCAAAAGATGCATGTTAGAAATGTGAGCATTAAAAACAATGCCACCTAAAAATATTTGCAAAAATGCATGGGACACTGTGTGGCGCTGTCATAGGAGGCAGATAATGAATATAATAGAAGTGCCAGATCCAGCACTTAACAGGCATGAATAGTGCCCAATACATATTCATCATGCACTATACTACTTGGAAATTTTGTACTACTTGGAAATGTTAAAAACAAACACAGAAAATGGCCGTTACTTACTGACTGAGGAGTGCATATAAATGCATCCTCTCACCATGCAGGTAGCTGACTACCAAATGAGGAAGCGAATTACACCTGTGCAGGACACCGATGAGACGGCCACTCACACTGCCTCTTGATATAGAGGGGGGTGGCTGCTTGGTGTATACTCCCACACATAGTGGATACAAAGTTCCAGACCATTCTGATACATGTAGTTCACCATGCAGACCAGCAACCTATTAATGACGCCATGATAATTTGGCGGGTTGCCCTATACTTTCATCAGTGACCCACATTGGTACTGCCACCCTGGGCTCCCCCTGGAGTCTTAAAGCCACGCTGCATGTGAATGATAGATAATAAATGCAAAGCATTGGTTGGTTGTTGGCCAAGATACATGAGCCCACTAACCACTTCACGGTTCCTTGCATTCTAGTGGGTCCCTACACTAATATGAATGTATCACAGAAGGGGAAATATAAAAAAAATTAAAAAGCAATTTTTAAAAAATTTTTTTTTAATATTTTCCCTTCTGTGATATACTTGGAAATGTTGTGCCGAATCTGCAGCAGAACTCAGTGACAGATGCGAATAAAGCCTTAAGGCCCATTTAGGCACAACGATTATCACTCAAAATTTGCTCAAAAGCCATCTTTTGAGTGATAATGGTTACTTGTAAATGTGCCAGTCTTTCCCTTTTCTGCCGAATGATGGATTTCAGTTCGGCATGAAATCCATCATTCAGCAGAACAGCTGATAAGGCAGACCGCACGCTGTGTTCTGGCAGGGGAGTGCTGATAACAGCTGATAACATTGTCTCAGCTGTCAGCCCTGTGGCAGAACAAAAGGAATTTATTCAGAGAACAGCGGGTGGTCTATGCCATGAATACAGCTCTCAGCTACTCACTAGCTACTAATTGGTACTAATAGGCATTAGTACCAGGTAGTAGTTCATGCAAAATTGATCACTCAAAAGCCATCTTTTGTGCGATCATCTTTGTGTCTAAATGCATCTTTACACTTCCATTTGGGTATCTCCAAGAATGGCACCCATCAGTCTTCATCCACAGGTGTCATCTGTGCAGGACGAGAACTAATCCTTATGGACCTGATTTTTTTCTCCACCCCCTAAAAAATTATTAAAAGTCCCATTTTGAATTTTTTTCTAGTACTCACAAAGTATATCTCCCACTCCAAAAAACTCCCCAGAACCAAACGACAGTCAACCAAACACACATTATGGTCTACCAACTATCTCATTTGTATAGCCAGTTTATGATTTCACGTTATGTTGAAATTTGATTTGCTGTATTAATTGACCTCCCTCAAAATATAGTTATTCCTAATACCTCCATACATTGCTAGCATCTTCATACTTCTGGGGCACTTTGCAGAAATGTCAGTAGATTTCCTGATGTTTTGATATTAATAACCATTCAGAAACTTCAGAGCATGTTTGCCTGTAAAGGGTGTCTGGAGCAAGTAGCTTATAACACAGTTGCTGTATTTCATTGTTCAAAGACCACACACACATAAATGTGTGCAACAATTAAATGTTCTCAAAAGAAAATCAATAAGGAGGTATTGCTGCCTGCTGTACCTGTAACAATTACTGCCATTGTATGAATAGACTTACAGAGAGTACCTCCTGTTCTTCAATAATTGTTTTTTATTCTTACATGGAGAGATGAGCTCAGAAAATGAATTCTCTCCACAATCAACAGTATACGGAGGCACACAACATTACGCAGACAACTGTCAGCTCAAGGCCAACAGCTTGAGAGATTTTTTCGTCTTGCGGCCTAATAAAATTAGAGAAGAAAAGTTGTTCTTGAGATTGTTTGCAGTGTTTTTTTCTATTGTTTTCATTTATATACTTTTATCAATCTACCAAAACTTTGAATGTATTCTATGAATCCGAGGAAAGACTAAACAATACAAGTCATAAATATATTGCAAATGCATAAAGTGTACCTCCAGTACTGTGAATACACTATGTAGCAGCACTCACTAGTTTTAATCATTTCCTAATACATTTTATTGTATTTTCTATCACTTCATTTTTCCTAGTTATCCTTATATTGCAAGAAGGAGGAAGGAAGGAAATGAAGGAAAGAAAGAAGGAAGGGAGGGAGGAAGGAAAGAAGGAAGGAAGGGTAAGAAGGGAAGAAAGGAAAGATGGAAGGATAGTAGGATGGGAAGGAAGGGTAAGGAAGAAAGAAAGATACTATATCTGTTTAAAGAGGTATGACAATTTGTGGAAGGTTAGCTTACAAGACCTTACATCTTCGAGGTAAGATAGTTGGTAGAAATTCTTATTCTAAAACAGAGCTTTAGGTTGAAAGTTGGCCTAAGTCAGCTTTATTTTCTTCACATATGGCAAAGTAATCCACATATCAAAAAAAAAGACACACAAAGCTCCTCATTTTCAGATCCAGGGCCTTTCACCCAGTATCTTCATCTAAAAAGAGTTTATGGCAATGTTGCCATGGTAGCTGCTTCAACAGATGGTCCGCACCTGCCCACCCAAGCTGGAGAGCATTCTGGGAAATGCTTACACCTCTCTCTTATTGAGCTATGTCACGTGGCCGCTTAATGAGTCGAGTAAGCAGACAACATGGGTGGAGTGAAATGAAACATGAGACTGGCCATCTCTCCCCCAAGTCCAACAACCAGATGCAAGTCCAGGATTGGGGCTCAGCCCAAAACTCAGAGACATAGGTCTTTCTCTGCTGTACAGCCTCTGGTTAGCTGTGATCTACACTTTAAAATCTAGAAATTCCCATGAAGCTATCAGTGCAACACTTTTTAATGGGTTGCTATTGGTCTCATTATTATCAAGCATGACCTCGAAGGGTACATTTGAACAGGATGACTGTCACTCTTGTGCTTTCACATAGGAGCAATAGCTACTGAGCGAATGGTGGCTGAGCACGCTGGAGATCTCCGGCCACCTGGCTCCATTAACTGTGAGCAGGCAGTCGTTCATAGATGGACGACTGATTGTTTACATTGAACGAGAAGTCGCTCTTTAGTTGCTTTGTATCAGTGAGCTTAAACAAAAGTCATTAGCAATTTCTCTCTCAGGACCCTGTTGGGTTCCACTTTTACACAGAACTATTGGTCAAAATAGTTTGAGCGGTTTTGTGGACGATATTTGGTCGATGTAAATGTACCCTAAGGGGACTTTTGAACTAATCCCTTTTTCTATTTCAATTTCCTTTCTCAGGTTGTGGCACATACGGTAGCCTTGGATTAAAGGCATGTTATGCTTAGAGCAAATGACAAAAGTGTTGTATGTCATTTTCATCAGACATTATTGCATGCAACACATTTTTATCATTAGACCATTTAAGTCCATGATGCACACATCTTGACAGTATCAACGAAAAAACAGAGTGGTCTCATGTCTCTCAGAACTCTTCTGCTCGCACAGTAACATCTCCAGATGCACTTTCAACCCTCGCTGGTTGCAATTTAGATGGCGGAATAGTGGGACACCGGTTGGGTTGCTTCAAACAATTGCATCAGTGTACCTCAACACACCCACCACATGGCCTTTAGGCAACTGGTTGTTTGTCCTTAGCAACAACATTCTCCCTCTTTGCTGCAAGCTCTGCAAGAAGTTTTTGGGCAACTTCCTTCTGTCTTTCACTCAACTGTATCAACTATGCCACCTACTTGTGGAGTTCCTCCATCATAAGTTTCCTAGCAGCTGAAACGCAATCTTTTAAATTAGCAGATCAGTAATTTTCTCAGCAGAGATCACAGTCTCCCAGATCCTGCTTCTGACTCTTTAAAAAAATCAAGAAATAAATTAAAGAGGCACTAACTTTTCAGACAAGATATGCTCATCTATTAGCTTATGCTAGTTTCATAATTTCTGTAATTATTTGCAGCTCTCGCCTGTCATTCATTCGGCGAGAGCTGCCTGTGATTGGCTGAGCTCCTCTGCCAATCACATTCAGCTCTTTCAGCAGGCTTGGATTTTAAATCCCCGCCTACTGATAGATCAGCACTACAGAGTCAGGGACAGCGCAGAGAAGACGGAGCTGAGCCCCGGCTGCTGAAGGGAGGTGAGAATGTATTTTTTTTGTTTTTTACACTACTTTTACTGTTTTTTCAGGGAAGGGCTTATATTTAAAGCCCTTCCCTGAAATTCAATGACAGGGAGGCAACAGCAGCAGGATCCTCTACCGCAGCTGTCATGTGTGACAGCTGTGGTAGGGAATCTAAGAATTCCTCTGCTGCATCTGTCACAGATGTGGGAGATGTAGCAGCAGGGAATTATTTTTACTAGCCGGGATGAAGAAAACATCTGCCACATGTGGCAGATGTGTTCTGCATCCCCGCGGGGGCCACGGCCGCGGCGGAGAGGTAAGTTTATTTATTTATTTTTTACACTAAAATTATTGTTTTTCAGGGAAGGGCTTATATGTAAAGCCCTTTTATGAAAAGCAATTCAGGGGTGCCGGCACACCATTGTCTGCAATGTAGCTGCCGGCAGCAGCCACAGCTCCATTGAAAACAATTTAGTGTCCATCCGCACTATATAACAAGACTGTACCCATTTTACACTGTTTATTTTTTGCTAAAGTGTATGCAAAATACTATTTTGCATACACTTTAGCAAAAAATAAACATGTGGGGAGGAGAGGGTGAAATTTTCTCGAGCTCACAAGCACTGCGTGGTGCTCGCATGAGTAACGAGTACTTTCAAGTATGCTAATGCTGGAATGAGCATCAAGCTCGGACGAGCAAGCTCGCTCATCTCTAATGAGGAGTAACAATATTTCTGTCCATTATGGGCTTTTACCCACTTGCATTTTTCTAACGCTGTGATATCGCTGCGTTTTTTCAATTTGATTGTCAATGGGACTTTCTAATGTTAAAAACGCACAAAAATTGCAAAGCACCAACTTGTGATGCATTTTTAACATTAGAAAGTCTCATTGACAATTGCAATTAAAAAATGCAGCGATATTGCAGCGTTAGAAAAATGCAAGTGGCTAAGAGCTCTTATAATGGGCAGAAATACTGTAAAAGTCCATTTACACGGGACGAATGTTGGGCAAACGATGCCCGACACTCGTCCCTGTGTGTCTGCACTCCCATGCTGTCACATGGGAGCTAGTATTGCTGGCTCACTCACGGAGTGAGTGCAGGAGATTTCTCTCCTCTCGCTCCTCTGCCCCTCTCCATCAACTTAATACCCAAACAATAGTGAAGACAATCTAAGGAACCAGGATCATGTGGGCACTGAAAAATGTATTGCATATCCATTTGACTATATAAGTTGTGACTGTGGGTGTGGCCTAGAGCATGATGTGAGCAGCGGAGATATAACAGGAGAGCTCCCACCTGTTATTCTAGTTTAGCAGTTTTCTTCCTGAGGTGTTTTTTTTCATTTTGCTGTGCTAGCTGCTTTGCTGGTTCCTGGGCCTTTGGTTGTACTGCACCATGGTTCCTGTTGTGGGGGAGCAATTTAGCAGAGAGGCAGTGACAGCTGAGGCTGGTCTGTTGTGTGGCTTGTCTGTCCTTCAACCAAGTTGCAATGACGAGGAGGAAAGAAGCCGGCAGTGCACGTGCACTTCATGATGGTGCTCAGGCACCGGCATTTGTAAACATTACTGAAAATACATTGCATCATGAGGCTGTCTGCTCAAAATCAGAGGCAATATGGAATATTGCAGGGAATGCTTTGACTAGAGTTGAGCGAACATACTCTGCTGAGCTTGATGCTCGTTCGAGTATTAGCGTACTCAACAGTGCTCGTTACTCGAACGAGCATCAAGCCATTTTCGACCCCACCCCAGTTTTTGGCTCCTCCCCGCTGTGACGTGCCTGTTTTGGCTCCTCCCCGCTGCGACGCAAGACGCGTCATTGGCAAATTTTTTGTCAGGCAGGCAGGAGAGAGAGAGAGAAAAAAAAACCTCGGGACCCGGCGTCCCACATACAAAAATGCTCGAGTCTCCCATTGTAGTCAATGGGGTTCGTTACTTGAGTAGAGCTCTCGAATTTCACTAAAAGCTCAACTCGAATAACGCGGACCCGAGCATTTGGGTGCTCGCTCATCTCTAGCTTTGACCATTCTAATCGCTTTACTGAGAAATACTGCAATGCAGTAAAAGGATTGGTGGAATTTGCTCACTCAATTTCGCCTGCAACCCCATTAAGAAATTCTCATGAAACATCTACAGTTGTATTTGCCTCCTATGATAGGACTTTTAATACGTTAACTCACTCTGCTGAGAAGGGACACCAGTAATCGCGTGACCAGGGGGTGGGCTTCCCGCGGCCCCCATGACATCTTCAGGTTGTCGGCTACCTCTTGTAACCAACAGCAGGGAGCTGTTATGTCCACAGCCCACGTGGCTTTAATCCCCGAAGGAAGCGTGTTTTTATGGCCCTGAGGATTAAAGCCCAGCAAAGCACTACGTTAAAAGTCTATGGGGTGCTCACAAAGGGGTTAATTTAAATCCAGACTGTCCAAAATGTTCTATGGACAGTGCAGATTTAATGCACATGGTCTTGGAATATGTAAGACTTTGGAAAGAGGTATTAGACATAATTAAAAAATATAGATATCTTATTGATATTGGCCCTGATCCTAGAATTTGTCAATTGGATGGGCCTGATGGAATACTTTGGGGGAATTCAGAAACCATTGCATCATATTTTTTTTAAACAGCCGGCCATGAGCTAAAATAACAAAATAAGCAATTCTCACTTCTCCTCTTTCCTCCCATAATTGCGCAATGGCTCCTGCAGCTCACCTGGTCTGTGTATATAGTGTAAGTCAGTTGACCGCTGCAGTCAGTCAGAGGCTGCAGCATCACCATTCATTTTCCTGACATCAGCACTGACATCCTGGATGACATGATCCCAGGAGTTCAGGACGGTGATGACTCCGATTGGCTGCAGCGATCACCTAACTTTCACTGTAAGCACAGATTGGAGGAGCTGCAGGAGCCATTGCGCAATTGCTGGGGGAAGCACAGAGGTGAGCATTGTTTCTTTTGTTATTTTAGCTCATAGCCAGCTGTTTAAAGAAAATGATACAATGCTCTATGAATTCCCCAGAAAATATGCCCATCAAGCACATCAACAATACCCAATATACAAATCGCTTCACCCACCAACAAAACAGCAATGGATGAAATCACTCAAGAAAATATGTGACGTTTATGCAACATGCTTGCAACTCCCAGTCATTGTTACAAGGCTTGTATAAAGAGTCTAACATTGAATTGCAGGAATGCTACCTTCCAATAGGTGCGCTGCAGAGGTATTGTTCTATCTCTCTTGTTTGCAAAATAATGGGCATGCTGCAGTGATTTAAATTCAATGCATATTTTTTTCTGCTAAGGCCTCGGTCAGACGAACAGTTTTTTTTTAAATTGGCGCGCAAAAAGATTGTGTCTGTTAGAACCAATGATTTCCTATGGAAACATTCACATGAAAGTTTTTTAGACACACAAAATACTCGCACCTGCAAAAGATAGGACACGCGTGGCTCCAATGCAGGCATCTAAGGTGCATGCTGTGAGAAAAGATAGGACCTGACCTATCTTTGGAGGAGTTTCCATTGACTCCTATGGGAGCTGGATTAATATGCAGCACGCACCACGGATCGTGTGAACGAGCAAATTATACATAAACGTATATTGCGCATTTAGCTTTGTTCATGCACATTTTCTACATGCAAGTGGCGCTTTTTTATGCACCTATGGGCTCCTGCACACTTGCGTTTTTCTTGCCCGTGTTTTTCATGTGATATCGCTGCGTTTTTTTTTCACGCGATTGTCAATGGGACTTTCTAATGTTGAAAACGCACTGCACAAAAATTTGCAAAGCACCAACTTGCGGTGCTTTTTTAACATTAGAAAGTCCAATTGACAATCGTGTGAAAAAAACGCAGCGATATCAAGTGAAAAAAACCCGCAAGAAAAACGCAAGTGTGCAGGAGCCCTATTGGGGTGCAAAAAAACCCAAAACATTACTCACCTAGCAGTGCTTTCCGGGCTCTGATGCGTCTTCTCTCTGAAATCCCGGCACTGATCTAAAACACTTTCAAGAGGTGGGGATTTAAAAATCCTTGCCTCTTGATAGTGCTGGTCTGATTGGCTGAGCACTCAGCGAATCACTTGCAGTGCTCAGCCATTCATTGAATGACAGCTGAGTGCTGCCTGTGCTTGGTCACAGTGCTCAGCCAATCAGAGACAGCGCTCAGCCATTCATGGAAATGAGGCGGTGCCTCTGATTGGCTGAGAGTCTATGGAAAGCAAACTCCAAAGATAGGAGAGGTCCTATCTTTGCGTGCACCATGGACCTTAGGTGCGAGTATTTTGCGCGACTAAAAATCATTCATGTGAACACTTCTATAGGAACCCATTGATTCTTTTAGAAGCGATCTTTTTGCGCACCTATTCACACACGCAAAAAACGCTCGCCTGACCGAGGCCTTATGGAGTGGATTACTGGTCAACTGCAAAACAATGTATATACTTGTCCATAGACAAATTATTGGTCTTCTGCTTCATAATGTCAGCTGCAAAACCTTCAGTGCCTTGAGGGACAGGTAATTGCAATGAAGTGTTATTTTCTTGACAAACATTAACTAACCACTGGCACTTCCTGCGTCACTTTTAACTGTCTCATAATTACATGAGAGATCTTTCACTGGTTCAATGTTCGGATCACCATACTTTATTATATTTTAGACAGCTAATTGAATGGGTTAATATTAGAGATGAGCGAACGTACTCGTCCGAGCTTGATATTCGTGCGAATATTAGGGTGTTCGGGATGCTCGTTACTCTTAACGAGCACCACGCGGTGTTCCGGTTACTTTCAGTTTCCTCTCTGAGACGTTAGCGCGCTTTTCTGGCCAATTGAAAGACAGGGAAGGCATTACAACTTCCCCCTGTGACGTTCAAGCCCTATACCACCCCCCTGCTCTGAGTGGCTGGGGCGATCAGATGTCACCCGAGTATAAAAGTCGGCCCCTCCCGCGGCTCGCCACACATGCCTTGTGAGTTAGCTGAGGGAAAGTACTATCGTGCTGGTGCTGCTGTAGGGAGAGCGTTAGGAGTCAGTGTAGGCTTCAAGAACCCCAAAGGTCCTTCTTAGGGCCACATCTACCTGTGTGCAGGCTGCTGCTAGCAGTGTTTTGTTTTTTGTTTTTTCTCAAAATCGGCAGTGCAGAGCATTGCACCCGGTATTAGGGACAGAAGTGGTGCTTAGGCAGGGAGAGTGTTAGGAGTGAGTGTAGCCTTCAAGAACCTCAACGGTCCTTTCTAGGGCCAAATTTAACCATGAGCAGTACTGTGCTGGCTGCTGTTAGCAGTGTTGCATATTTTTTTTTTCTAAAAATCGTCTGTGCAGAGCATTGCACCCTCCATTGATACTACAGGGACAGAATTGTGTAGGCAGGACCACAACACAGTTATTGTTCATTGAATATACGCAGTGGGGCCCTCCCTTTGCAAAAAAGAAAAAGAAATTATATTTGGCCTGCCTGTGTCAGTCCTAAGGTCTCCGTGTACGTGTGTGCTGCGTGGACAACGTACAAAAATCAGACGCAACCAGCTACGGTTTACTGCAGGCTTGCGCCATTGTCTTTCCTGACTGGCAAATACCTGCTCTGCCAGAGTTAATAACTCTGCTACACTAAAGTTGTGTGAAACTTTTTCAGGGCCACACCACAGTTATTAAACGTATTGTTCATTGAATATCCGCAGTGGGGCCCTCCCTTTGCAAAAAAGCGAATTCAATTAATTATATTTGGCCAGCCTGTGTCAGTCCTAAGGTCTCCGTGTACGTGTGTGCTGCGTGGAGAACCAACAAAAATCAGACGCAACCAGCTACGGTTTACTGCAGGCTTGCGCCATTGTCTTTCCTGACTGGCAAATACCTGCTCTGCTAGAGTTAATAACTCTGCTACACTATAGTTGTGTGACACTTTTTGAGGGCCACACCACAGATATTAAACTTCTTGTTCATTGAATATACGCAGTGGGGTCTTCCCTTTGCTAAAAAGGACAAAAAATTATATTTGGCCTGCCTGTGTCAGTCCTAAGGTCTCCGTGTACGTGTGTGCTGCGTGGACAATGTACAAAAATCAGACGCAACCAGCTACGGTTGAGTGCAGGCTTGCGCCAGTTTCTTTCCTGCCTGGGAAATCAAATCACTGGTAATACAGCATGCTGAGGGGTAGGGGTAGGCCTAGAGGATGTGGACGCGGCCGAGGACGCGGAGGGCCAAGTGAGGGTGTGGGCACAGGCCGAGCCAGTGCGGTGGCCAGGGGTAGAGGCAGGGCCAGACCGAATAATCCACCAACTGTTTCCCAAAGCGCCCCCTCACGCCATGCCACCCTGCACAGGTCAAGGGGCTCTACGGTGTGGCAGTTTTTCACAGAGACGCCTGACGACCGACGAACAGTGGTGTGCAACCTTTGTCGCGCCAAGATCAGCTGGGGAGGCACCACCAACAGCATGTGCAGGCATATGATGGCCAAGCACCCCACAAGGTGGGACGATGCCCGTTCACCGCCTCCGGTTTGCACCACTGCCTCTCCCCCTGTGCCCCAACCTGCCACTGAGATCCAACCCCCCTCTGAGGACACAGGCACTACCGTCTCCTGGCCTGCACCCACACCATCACCTCCGCTGTCCTCGGCCCCATCCAGCAATGGCTCTCAGCGCAGCGTCCAGACGTCGCTAGTGCCACAGTTTGAGCGCAAGCGCAAGTACAACGCCACGCACCCGCACGCTCAAGCGTTAAACGTGCACATTGCAAAATTGATCAGCCTACAGATGCTGCCGTATAGGCTTGTGGAAACGGAGGCTTTCAAAAGCATGATGGCGGCGGCTGCCCCGCGCTACTCGGTTCCCAGTCGCCACTACTTTTCCCGATGTGCCGTCCCAGCCCTGCACGACCACGTCTCCCGCAACATTGTACGCGCCCTCACCAACGCGGTTACTGCCAAGGTCCACTTAACAACGGACACGTGGACAAGCACAGGCGGGCAGTGCCACTATATCTCCCTGACGGCACATTGGGTGAATTTAGTGGAGGCTGGGACAGAGTCAGAGCCTGGGACTGCTCACGTCCTACCCACCCCCAGAATTGCGGGCCACAGCTCGGTGGTGGTATCTGCGGCGGTGTATGCTTCCTCCACTAAAGCACCTTCCTCCTCCTCCTCCTCCAACGCAACCTCTGTCTCGCAATCAAGATGTGTCAGCAGTACGTCGCCAGCAGTCGGTGTCACGCGGCGTGGCAGCACAGCGGTGGGCAAGCGTCAGCAGGCCGTGCTGAAACTACTCAGCTTAGGAGAGAAGAGGCACTGCTGCAGGGTCTGACAGAGCAGACCGACCGCTGGCTTGCGCCGCTGAGCCTCCAACCGGGCATGGTCGTGTGTGACAACGGCCGTAAGCTGGTGGCGGCTCTGCAGCTCGGCAGCCTCACGCACGTGCCATGCCTGGCCCATGTCTTTAATTTGGTGGTTCAGCGCTTTCTGAAAAGCTACCCACACTTGTCATACCTGCTCGGAAAGGTGCGCCAGCTCTGCGCACATTTCCGCAAATCCCACACGCACGCTGCCACCCTGCGGACACTGCAACATAGGTTTAATCTGCCAGTGCACCGACTGCTGTGCGACGTGCCCACACAGTGGAACTCTACGCTCCACATGTTGGCCAGACTCTATGAGCAGCGTAGAGCTATAGTGGAATACCAACTCCAACTTGCGCGGCGCAGTGGGAGTCAGCCTCCTCAATTATTTACAGAAGAGTGGCCCTGGTTGGCAGCCATCTGTCAGGTCCTTGGAACATTTGAGGAGTCTACCCAGGTGGTGAGCGGCGATGCTGCAATCATTAGCGTCACCATTCCTCTGCTATGCATCTTGAGAAGTTCCCTGCAAAGCATAAAGGCAGACGCTTTGCGCTCGGAAACAGAGCCGGGGGAAGACAGTATGTCGCTGGATAGTCAGAGCACCCGCCTGTCTATATCTCAGCGCGTTGAGGAGGAGGAGGAGGAGCATGAGGAGGATGAGGAGGAGGGGGAAGAGACAGCTTGGCCCACTGCTGAGGGTACAGATGCTGCTGGGCTGTCATTCTTTCAGCGTGTATGGCCTGAGGAGGAGGAAGAGGAGGAGGAGGAGGATCCTGAAAGTGATCTTCCTAGTGAGGACAGCCATGTGTTGCGTACAGGTACTCTGGCACACATGGCGGACTTCATGTTAGGATGCCTTTCTCGTGACCCTCGCGTTACACGCATTCTGGCCACTACAGATTACTGGGTGTACACATTGCTCGACCCACGGTATAAGGAGAACTTTTCCACTCTGATTCCCGAAGAGGAAAGGGGTTCGAGAGTGATGCTATACCACAGGGCGCTGGTGGACAAACTGATGGTAAACTTCCCATCCGACAGCGCTAGTGGCAGAAGGCGCAGTTCCGAGGGCCAGGTAGCAGGGGAGGCACAGAGATCAGGCAGCATGTACAGCGCAGGCAGGGGAACATTCTCCAAGGCCTTTGCCAGCATTATGGCTCCCCAGCAAGACTGTGTCACCGCTCCCCAGTCAAGGCTGAGTCGGCGGGAGCACTGTAAAAGGATGGTGAGGGAGTACGTAGCCGATCGCACGACCGTCCTCCGTGACGCCTCTGCCCCCTACAACTACTGGGTGTCGAAGCTGGACACGTGGCCTGAACTCGCGCTGTATGCCCTGGAGGTGCTTGCTTGTCCTGCGGCTAGCGTCTTGTCAGAGAGTGTGTTTAGTGTGGCTGGGGGAATCATCACGGATAAGCGTACCCACCTGTCAGCCGACAGTGCCGACAGGCTAACACTCATCAAGATGAACAAAGCCTGGATTTCCCCAGACTTCTCTTCTCCACCAGCGGACAGCAGCGATACGTAAGCAATACGTAGGCTGCACCCGCGGATGGAAGCTACGTTCTCTCTCACCATCCAAAACGGGGACATTTCTGCTTCATCAATCTGTGTCTAATATTCCTCCTCCTCCTCCTGCTCCTCCTCCTGAAACCTCACGTAATCACGCTGAACGGGCAATTTTTCTTAGGGCCACAAGGCTCACTCATATAATTTTTCTAAACAATTTTTATATGTTTCAATGCTCTTAAAAGCGTTGAAACTTTAACTTGAACCAATTTTTCGTTAAACTGGGCTGCCTCCAGGCCTAGTTACCACTTAAGCCACATTAACCAAAGCGATTAATGGGTTTCACCTGCCCTCTTGGTTGGCCATGGCCAATTTTTTGGATGTAAATTAGTACTGTTGATACAGCAATTTTTGTGGGCCCTCGCCTACAGTGTAATCAAATGAATTTTTAGCCCACCTGCATTACAGCTGATGTTACATCCGCTGTGTTGGGCAATGCAATGGGATATTTTTATGTACCGCCGGTCGGTTCCAGGGAGCCACCCATGCTGTAGGTGCACACGGAGTTTAACCTACATCTGTCCACTTGTAAAGAACCCCAGTCTGACTGGGGCATGCAGTGTGGGCCGAAGCCCACCTGCATTAAGCACGACATTACTACCTCAGCTGTGTTGGGCAATGCAATGCGATATTTCTATGTACCACCGGTGGCTTCCTGGCACCCACCCATGCTGTGGGTCCACAGGGAATTATAAATGCATCTGTTTCCACTTGTAAAGAACCCCAGTCTGACTGGGGCATGCAGTGTGGGCCGAAGCCCACCTGCATTAAACATGACATTACTACCTCAGCTGTGATGGGCAATGCAATGGGATATTTTTATGTTCCGCCGGTGGGTTCCAGGGAGCCACCCATGCTGTCGGTCCACAGCGACTTCACAATAGGGAGTTGTACCTGCCTGTGTCTATGAATTAAAAACCGCGGTCTGACTGGGGCATGCAGACACCTTGACAGAATGAATAGTGTGTGGCACATAGGTTCCCCATTGCTATGCCCACGTGTGCAGCTCCTGATGGCGGTGGCACAGGATTCTATTTCTCATTGCTTCTGTACAGCATTGTGGGCTATCGCCCCGCCCCTTTTAAAGAGGGTCGCTGCCTAGCCGTGCCAACCCTCTGCAGTGTATGCCTGCGGTTCCTCCTCATGGCAGACGCACTTCTAAATAGACATGAGTGTGGCGTGGCATGAGGGCAGCTGAAGGCTGCGCAGGGACACTTTGGTGTGCGCTGTGGGGGGGAGGGGGGGCGGTTGGGCAGCATGTAAGCCAGGAGAAGTGGCAGTGGAGTGTCATGCAGGCAGTGATTGTGCTTTGTTGGAGGTAGTGTGGTGCTTAGCTAAGGTATGCATTGCTAATGAGGGCTTTTCAGAAGTAAAAGTTTTTGGGAGGGGGGGGCCCACTCTTGCCGCTATTGTGGCTTAATAGTGGGACCTGGGAACTTGAGATGCAGCCCAACATGTAGCCCCTCGCCTGCCCTATCCATTGCTGTGTCGTTCCCATCACTTTCTTGAATTGCCCAGATTTTCACACAAGGAAACCTTAGCGAGCATCGGCGAAATACAAAAATGCTCTGGTCGCCCATTGACTTCAATGGGGTTCGTTATTCGAAATGAACCCTCGAGCATCGCGAAAAGTTCGTTCCGAGTAACGAGCACCCGAGCATTTTGGTGCTCGCTCATCTCTAGTTAATATATATAAACAGGTAAAGAGTAAACTTAAGCCAAATAAATAGATTTCCTATTGTTACAAAATCCCCACATGCAGTCTATTTCAGTTCAGCTTTCAGTTTTATTCAAACGTCTGCATGAGAGTCTGTATCAAACTTGAGATCTAATTGGGCTATACCTTGAGTCTTTCAGTCTCTTTCTCAACATACAAGCTTGTGTGATTGCATCAGAATGATTCCTGTCAGAAATATGCTGATTGTGTGATTATTTAGACTCCATTTTGCTTCTCTCAGCTATGCATGAACTTTTGAATTAGCTTCTGCCCTGGATAGAGCGCTAAAGTCCACGCTTACCGTGTGTCTGAAAAGAGGTATTTATGGTTGCATAATAAAATGAAAATGTGTATGTCTTAAGAGTAAGTTAGCACACAATGAAGAGTCATGTCATCGTGCATCTGTGAGGAGGATCAGTTGTGTATGTTTTAGTTAAAGATTGCACACAAAGTATTGTGCATCTGAGAGGAGAATTAGCATTCAGGGTTGTATAATAAAATGTAGCTGTATGTTTAGATTAAGTTTGCAGATAATATGCTTGTTTTTCTGTCTTGTGACAGAATATGATGTCATTCTATCATAAGGACTAGGAAATTAACGAATAGTCATTCTGTGTTAATATAGTATAAAAGTTCTCTCTCTCTCTCTCTCTCTCTCTCTCTCTCTCTCTCTCTCTCTCTCTCTCTCTCTATATATATATATATATATATATATATATAATTATGTGATGTAATTTGCTATCTTTATATTTTGTAATGCAATGTAAGTTGTAACCTTTATCCTTTTATAAAGATATAATATTTTACAAAAGGAGGACAATTAGTCATCCCTATGCTCAATTATCACTTCATTTGAATAAACTATTATTGTTAAATGGAGATGAGCAAGCGTACTCGCTAAGGCAAATTACTCGAACGAGTATTGCCATTTTCGAGTACATGCCCGCTCGTCTCAAAGGATTTAGGGGCCGGCGGGGGTGAGCGGTGAGTTGCAGGAGTGAGCATGGGGGAGCGGGGGGGGGGGGGGGGGGGGGAGAGAGATCCCCTGCCGCCCCCCGAATCCTTTGAGACGAGCGGGCATGTACTCGAAAATGGCAATACTTGCTCGAGTAATTTGCCTTAGCGAGTATGCTCGCTCATCTCCATTATTAAACCTTCCATATTGTCTTACTCTTTTTAAGGCTATATCCAAAGCTATGTCTTATTCCTTGCAGCAAAACATTTTTGAGCTCTCCTAAGGTTAAGTTCACATTGGCAGAATCAGCATAGGATTTTTCAGTACAGATTCTATCTCAAAATCGGCAAAATAAATCTATGGCTAAGCAGCAAATTTCTGTTGCAGCTATATACTTGCAGGTCTGCAGATCTGCTTGTGGATTTAGGCCTTTTTTAATGGGCGGATTCATTGCAGAATCAAGAAGATGATGTCTTCTTTTTTTCACACAGAAAAGCCATGGCACAGATTCCCATTAAAAGTAATGTTGCAGAATCACATATTTACTGTGGATTTGATGAGGAATAGATGCAGATTCCGCTTCAAATCAGCAGCAAAAACACAGTGTGAACATGGCCTAACTCCTTCCCTTGAACTAGTCATGCCCCTTCTGTTTCTTTTGATGTGCAGCAAGACACATGCAATTTGTAAATCTATAGACATTTAGCCATAAGTAGTGGCCACACAGGAATGGAATGTATAAATGTACAAGAATGGTCATACCCACCACAAAATGAAAATGGAAGCTGTTAGTCATAGTTCTGTAATTGAGGATGAAGGTAATGGCAGGGTTCTACCTAGATATTACTTATTACAATGTTTTCATACATCAATGGAGTTCACCAACTGGAATACAATCAAATCTTAAATCACCCATTGATAGTGAGTAGTAGGGACCACCAACTTGACAGATTCACAACGTAGGGAGTTGGATCTAATGAGAAGCCATACGGGAAAATGTGGGTGAATAGGAAATAAGCAATCCAATGGCAGAATCAGCAGCGCTGTGGTTTCAGCGCTATGCAACCTGCCCACTGACTTAATGAAATGACAGGTCATTTTTAAAGGGAACCTGTCATCTCCCTACAGCACCGTAAACCAAGTTATGCTGTAGGGCAGAATACGCAGAGCCAGGTATAATATATATAAAGTGGTGACATACGAGTTTAATCCGTTCTGAGATGGAGCTCTTAAGCCAAAAAACTCATATATCAAAGCACTTTTCCCCTATTGAAATGCATTAAAACGCCATTAATTTGTTCTAATGCATTTCAATGAGGAAACTAACTACAAGTAAAAGAAAAAAATCAATACTCACCTACCGCCAGCATTCTGCTATAGCTGCAGTGCTGCTGCAGACTGTCGCTCCCTCCTCCACGCTGACAGAGCATTGCTTTCTGGATGCAGGGCTTAAATGCCCTGCCTCCAGCAAGCTAATGCTCTGATTGGTTAACTCAGTGCCGCGTCAGCCAATGAAAGCCGGCGCTGGGTTAACGAATCACAGCCATCCAATGATGTTAAGCCCTACACCCAGAAAGCAATGTTCTGTCTGCGTGGAGGAGGGAGCAAAAGCCTGCAGCAATACTGCAGACCATCATGAGGATGAAACTGTGGATGGCAGCACGGGTTTGGGTGAGTAAGTATAAAAAAATATATCACCCGGCTCACACTCACCTCCCTAACAGCACCATAACCTAGTTCTCTTTAGGCCAAACCCAGGCCAAAAAAAGAACATGCAAAGCATGGCGGTTAGATCTAATATGTAAACATAACCCACACGTCTAGCATCATTTTCCAACTCTTGTATGCTTAAGAAAAAACTTTTTTTGTACTAATTTTGATAAACTTGTTCCCTATTGTCCCTCAATCTATTAATCTTTTCCATGGCAAGATATTCCATATTCCTTCATGATAGTTTTGGTTAATTTCTTCTTTTAGCGATGCAAATAAATTAGTGTTACCATACAAAAACTCTTCTTTTAGCAGTCTACACAAAATCTTGACGGAATTATGCAGGAATTCAACTGCAGTAGATAATTATATATACTTCACGCAACCCAATGGTTTTAAAGGACAGAAGGGCAATTTGAGAAGGATGTACCTTGTTCTAGAAGATAAAAAAATAAATATTTTGGTTCTGCTATTATGAACTGAAAGCACAGAACCAAGACAGAAACCTGGTACAATGTAACATTTAGTAAGGACCACTAAAGGATATACATTATTCAAGCCAGTAGTTTGAAGTCATATGTCTAAGGAAAACCCCTTAACACCACCTCCATTGTAGTCCATGCCTGTTTTCCTCACTTTTATGTATTTCCTTACCCGAAACAATATTGAACTCATTGTTCTCAGTTTGATCCTATTATGACCATGATATCTTGAAAAAAATCCAGATAAAAACTGTTCCCAAAACATATTAAACAAATGGTAAGTGAGATGTAAAAATGATATCCTGTCAGCTAGTGGTTCCAGTAAGAAGCACAATGTATTCTCTCTTGGCAAGACGCCGAAAATAAGGATAAAATGAAATGAATGAATTACATTCAGGACACAATGGGACATCAGATTTGTCTGAAGTATATTGCACTGCAGGACACTATTCCAAATGAAGACCATGTTTAAAAAAAGTCATTTTCTATATTTTACAAATGTTAATGGATGAAAGGAATATTGGAGCAGACGCTGCAATACACTAACAGCAGTATATCTTGGTTTTACTTTTGTATAGAACATTTTATGAGACGCTGTTAATTCAGTGAGGCGATGTTTTAATGCAGGAAAGCCCTACACAATTATTTCTCAACAAGTATCATTCACAGCACTGTTCAGGGTTTTTTTTGGTATAGTCTTGTGTTGTTCAGTCTATTCTTGATAGACAGGAGCAAATCTGTAAAAATTTGCTTCCCCAACATTTTGACTACAGGTGAATTTCCTACTATGAAGCCATATTTCCTTTTATATAAAACAATGGACCATGAAATACTTTAAGACGGATTCCTCTTTCAGCATTCAATGCTTTATTCAAGGGAAATTGCTCCGTACTAGGAAATTATTCCACTGACAAAAGGCCATCAAAGGGAATTCGTCACTTATGTTCTCACCACTAATTCCTGATTATGTTGCATATGGGACAAATTGGTTACATTCCACTAAATTCCCAATTTCAAATGTGTAAATATAAAACTAATAGTGCAGATGTATCACACATAATACAACAAAGTTCACAACAATTGTTAATGTCCTTCCAACCCTGTTATATGCTTGTGAAATGTGGACCGTCTACAAACTTCACTCCCGACTTCTGGAACAATTCCATCAGTGTTGCCTTTGAAATATCCTGAAAATCTCTTGGGAAGACAAGCGGACAAATGTAAGCATTCCAGAAGAAGCAAAGACCACCAGCATTATAGCGATGATCCTTCACCATCAACTTCACTGGACTGGCCACATTGTGTGAATGCCCGATAACCCAAAGCAATCACTATACTCTCAACTCAAGAATGGAAAACAGAATGTTGGTGGACAGCAAAAGAGATTTAAAGATGGGCTTAAAGCTAACCTTAAAAACTGTGGCATAGACATTGAGAACTGGGAAGCCCTGGCCCTCGAGCACCCAATTTGGGGGTCAGCCGTTACCAACAGCACTGTGAATTTCGAAGAGGCAAGAACGGAGGGCAAAAGGGAGAAACGTACCAAGAGGAAAGCACGTCAAGCCAACCCTCGCTGGGACCGTCTTCCACTTCGAAACCAATGTCCCCACTGCAAAAGAACCTATGGATCAAGAATAGGTCTCTATAGACATCTACAGACCCACCGCAGAGACCCCATACTTGAAAGGCAATCATGCTTAGCCACAAGTGATAGCCTATGATGATATGATCTGGGTTTTATGTTACATATAGAACATATAGGTAACATTCTACTAAACTCCTAGTATCAAATGTGCAAATATAATATTAATAGTGCATATGTATCACACATAATACAGCAAAGTTCACAAAAATTGTGTCCCTCAAATCTCCCTTAGGCCATTGCACACTGCTGTACCTTCTAGGCTGCAGTCTTTATTTTTTTACTTTTCAGTCTGAGTTTACAAGTCATCCAGCCCTATAACCAGCCACTTCTTTCTTAAAGACCTCAGAGGAGTAGGGCACAATGGATAACAGTTCATTCTGTGAGGTTGCGAGTTATTGAACATAAACATGCTAAGTTTGGACTATCCATATATATTTCCTATGGTTCTTTCTGAACTAGATGGTGTTATAGTTGCTGATACAAATAGGGCTCCTTACGTGCAGGATAATGTAACTAGCATTGTTTTGATAAAACTTCTGCCTTACATTGATCTAGACATTATTTTAAAGAAAGCAAGTGAAATGAAAGAGTTAACTATGGATGGTCATCATATAGCTGTCTTTCCAGATTATTCAGAGAATATATGCAAAAAAATGGCTTCATGATGTTAACCCCTTAATGACCACCCTGTAGTGTTTTTACATCCTGCTTTGCTGGGCTTTAACCCCCAGGGATGTAAAAACATGCTGCCTCTGGGAATTAAAGCCCCGCAGGCTGTGGACATGACAGCTCTACGCTGACAGTCACCTGAGGTAGCCGACATCCTGGAACCATCATGGGGGGCCGTGGGAAGCCCCCCGCCCTCGGTCAAGAGATCACCGGTATTGCAATAAACTCGATACAACGTAAACTAAAGATAAAGCTTTAGCTCCCCTTACCGATCGGATCCGTAAATGGAGCTGAGAATACTCACCCCCATCCTCCATGATGTCCCGTGGCATTCTCGTCCTCCAGGACCTGATGCCGGTCTTCTGTGCATGCGTGCCAGATGTCATTACGTCACACGCACACGCAAAGGGGTAGGGGACCCAGGAAATAAAAAAACTTCCTGCTTCTAGCTAGTATGAGTAGCCGTGAGCAGGGAGCTGTCAACGGGAGCCGATGTATGCGGTTCCCAGTCACATGATCGCTGTTATCTAATGAATAACAGCGATCATGTAAAAGTAAAAAAATTAAAAAAAAATTGTTTCATCTGAAATTACGTACATAAGGCCCCCTGATTTATCTGCAGACATTAACCCAGCTTCTGTGCATGCGCCAGTCGGCAAAAAGGTGGATGTATGCGCAAAAGCCACGGATTGCCCGAGTAATTTAAAATATCCCTGCTCAAGGCTATAAAATGTATCCGAAAACCTGGGGAATTCATGGACAGCCACGGTATGCGGTCCTTGGTCATGTGATCACCGCTATCCAAGATTACGGCGATCGTGTAAAAATAAAAAAAAGTTAAAATTTTACCTCCTGTTACAGATCCGATCCATGATGGAAGGTGAAATTACTTACTTAATGGCCCCCGGCGAAGTTCCCCAATGGATCCTTATTAGCGGATATTTCCCCAGCTTCGGCGCATGCGCCCGTTGCCAAAATGGCAGATGCAAGCGCAAAAGCTGGGACAGGGCTGGGAAATTCAAAATCTCCTTGCTCCTGGTTACTAAAGATAGCTGAGATCCTGAGCAGTGACCTAGGGCCACGGTGAGCGGTTCCCGATCACGTGATCGACTTTAACCAATGGATAATGGTGATCACATAAAAGTTAAAAGACAGTTCAAGTTTGATGCTCCATTCGATTTTGGCCCCGTTGTGCAGCCAGACAAACAGGGGTATCCATTTTGGGGTGAAAGTCTTCATTCCTATGTGTGCTGTACAAAAAAAACTGTTTTTAAAATTGCACAATTTCCAAAAAATAAGAATCATTATTTTTTTTCTTCTGCTTTGCTTAGATTCATTGAAAAACTGTGGGTTCAAAATACGCAGTACACCCCTGCAAGAATTCATTAAGGGGTCTATTTTTTTTAAATGGGGTCATTTGTGGGGGTTCTCTGTTGTTTTGGTGGCTCAAGGGCTCTACAAGTGTGCAATGGGGCCTAAATCACCTTCAAGCAAAATGTCTGTTCTGAAAGCCACCGGCTGCTTCTTTTGGGTTGGGCCCTGTTGTGTATACGGACATAAGATAAGGTCCACAATGTGTAGGTTTCTGAACACAAGACAAACAGGGGTATCCATTTTTGGGTGAAAGTCTTCATTCATGTGTGTGCTGTACAAAAAAACCTGTATTTAAAATGACACAATTGCCAAAAAAAAGAAAATCATAATTTTTCCCCTTCTGATTTGCTTAGATTCATTCAAAAACTGTGGGGCCAAAATACGCAGTACACCCCTAGATGAATTTGTTAAGGGGTCTAGTTTTCAAAATGGGGTCATTTGTGGGGGTCCTCCTTTGTTTTGGCCGCTCAGGGGCTCTACAAGTGTGCAATGCGGCCTAAATCACCTTCAAGCAAAATGTCTGTTCTGAAAGCTACCAGCTGCTCCTTTGGTTTGGGTCCCATTGTGCATACAGACATAAGATTAGGGCCACAATGGGTATGCTTCTGAACGCAGGACAAACAGGAGTATCTATTTTGGGGTGCAAATCCTCTTTTCCATGTACACTATAGAAAAAAACTGTCTTTAAAATTTCTTTATGTTTGCCCATATTTGACGTATTATAGTTAAAAATGTGAAAAAATAAAAAAAAAGTCAAAATTTTCCCAGTTTGGCAGTTTTAATAAATATACACAAATTCTATCAGGGCTCAGTCACACGGGCGCAGTGGCACCCGTACACCGGCGCCGATGCGCCCGTGTGACTGAGCCGTTACTGCAGAAAGAGGACGGCCGCACCTGAAGACGGACGTCTCTCTGCAGCGCTGATGAAAGAACACATGACCGGCAATGAATCCAGTCACATGTTCTTTCCTCCGGCGCTGCAGAGAGATGTCCGTCTTCACGTACAGCCGTCTGCTACCTGCAGTAATATGGGCGCCGATGCCCCCGTGTGACTGAGCCCCAAGTCTATTTTTACCACCTAAATGAAAAATGAAGTACAATATGTGGCGGAAAAACAATGTCAGGATCACTTTCACTTGGATATGCAAAACCTTTACGGAGTTATCCTATGTTAAAGTGACACATGTCAGATTTCCAAAATTTGGCTCCGTCACTAAGGCACAAACAGGCTTCGTCATTAAGGGGGTTAGGAGAAGTTTACGGGGTTTACAGCTTTTGTTCTTTGTTTTTGTTTTGTTTTTATTTTTTTGTTTTTTTCTCCAATTCTCTCTCTTTCACCTTCTCAACTATGCAATGCTGTGAGCATTTTAAACTACATGTGTAAAACATATATAATGAATATCATTTGCCATGGTTCAAGAGGTTAATATCATTTCATGGAATGTATTGTGTATTGGGGACAAAACCAAAAAGATGTGCTTTTTATTTCATGTATTCAACAATTTCAACCAGCTATTGTTCGTCTAGTCGAAAAACATTTAACAAAAGATACTGTACATTTGCTTCATCATTCTGTATGGGGAAGCTCTTTTCATTCTGTGTACTCGAGTTATTTGTGTGGAGTAAGTATACCGATTCATAAAAATATATTTTAAGTGTGAGTCTTCTTTTATAGATTCTATGGGGATATTCTTTTGTCTTAAATGTATTATTGCGCAAAAGAAATATTTTTTGGTGGCAATATATACCCACCCTCCATATTCTAGCATATGTATTAAGAAGGCAATGGAATTTGTAGCTATATACCCTGCTGTTCCTATATTGATTGTGGGTGGTTTTAATAATTGTCTGGATCCCTATTTGAATTAAGTTTATGTGATCTGTGGAGTTTGAGAAGTCCAGATATTAGACAATACCCTTGTTATTCCAGTTGGCTTTCTACAATAGATTTCCCGATTTCTCTCCATCTATGCTTACTTATGTTTGCAGAGTGGAATATCTACCACAAACTCTGTCTGATCACTCTCCACTGTACTTGTCGATGATTGTGAATAGTAGGGGATTTGGTTTGGATAGAGTTTGCTTCTAAGTTAAGTGTAGATTGTGAAGATCTGTATGAATATTTGGCTGAGGTGCAATTGCCAATTTAGCCTGATGATCAGAGAGTCATAGTATAGACTCCTTTGACCGTGAATGAGTTAAGAGATGCAGTAGTAACATTTGCTAATGAAAAGTCACCTGGGTTGGATGGTCTCCCAAATGAATTTTTTAAGTGTTACCAGGAAATTCTCCTGCCACGTTTATTGACAGTGTTTAATGAATCATTGCATGAAAGCATACTACCACCATCACTGAGAGATGCTATGATTGTCTTAACTCCTAAACCGGAAAAGGATTTGTCTCTTCCTGATTCCTATCGTCCAATATCTCTGTTGACCACTGATGTTAATATCTTTGTGAAGGTACTTGTGAATAGATTACTTTTAGTAATGACTCATTTAATTCATGAGAATCAGTCCGGCCTCATGCCGAACAAATCAACTGCTATTAATTTCAGAAGGTTATATCCTCAGGTGTATTATCGAGTTTGTGGTTGCAGGGCTGTTTCTTCACTTAAGGCCTTTGAAAGTGTTGAGTGGACATATTTGTGGGCAGCACTTCTATTCAATGCCAGGTGAAAGAGTAAGGGTAAATGGTGAAATTTCTGGATGGATGGTGTGAGAGAGTGTAACAAGGTAGGGGTGTCCCCTGTCCCCTCTTCTTTTTGCCTTAGCAATTGCATTGATAAGGCAATCACCTGATATAGTTGGATTGCAGTATGGAAAAATTGAGGAACATATTTCATTACATGTAGATGATCTGCTGTTGTGTACTGGGGATGTGAGTAGATTAATGAGTCCTAATATACCCATTTTCTATATATTTGGTAAGATGCTGGGTCACACCATTAACTGGGGGAAATCTGTAATTCGTCCTTTAGATCCCTTGCCAGTGGATTTTCATTGGAACATACACAATTACAAATTGTGAGGGAATTCAATAATTTGTGAGTTGTGGTATCTTCTAAGCCTCCAGACTATATTTAAAACAGTCTGCTTCCATTGGTACGAAAGTTTAGGGATAATGTAAAGGTCTGGAATTGTCTCCCATTGTCTATAATTAACAGGGGAAATCTTATCAAAATGGTTTTGATTCCACAACTCCTTCATATACTTCAAAATTCTCTGGTTTGCATTCCATCACATTTTTGTAGACCCCATACAATATTTAGAAGTTTATTATGGAATAAGAAATCTGCTAGGATTAAACTGCAGAAGCTTCAAAGGGATGAACGGTCTGGAGGGCTGGCAATTCCTAATGCTTGGATATATTTTCCGACATCTGAATTTCAACAGTTGAGGGGTTAGGGAGAAATAAATGAAGTGGGGTTGAATGGTAGACTGGTTTCTAAAATTACAGCTTGTAGTCCCCCCTATAACGGTATGATGAGCAATTTTTTAGCGCATGAATAGGCGCAAAAAAAAATCGCATGTCACAAATCACATGATCAAACAAAATTTCTAAGCACAGAAGAGCTGAACTTCACGTGCCTGAAATTCGCCCATTCCCTGTAGCAGCTGTGCTTGGAGAAGCGCAACTGCTCCAGGAGGAGAGAGAGAAGAAGCCCCGCATGGCTTCGGGATTTCCCCAGAGAAGGGAGAGAGAGCGGAACTATGGGGATTTCCCCATAGCAAGGAGAGATGGAGTGGGGCTATGGGTTAATCCACCATTGCTCTGCTCTCTCTCCCTTACTGTGGAGAAATCCCGAGGGATATCCCCATAGTGCAGAGAGAGTGGTCAGGGCTTGAATGAGTGGGCAGGGCTATAGGGATTCTCACAGAGATTCCCTATAGCAAACCATAGTTGGGGTGGCGATAAAGGGGCAGGGCTAGGAGCGGATCCCTCTAGCCTTCTCTCCTCCTCCCACGCTCTCGGGGGAGAGTGTGGGAGGAGAATTTCCTTGGGGAGAAAGGGGAAGGGAGTCACCTACTGCCCCCGCTGCTGGGCAATTGCCCAGCAGGGGGGTAGGAGGAATACTCTGCTGTTTACAGCAGGGTATTTAAAAGGTGCTCCCCAAAAGCACTTTTTAAAATGTCCCATTGTAAATTCCTGTCAGTCCCCGTGGGGTTTACAGCGGGAATTTAAAATCTGTTTTCGGGGCAGCACGTTTTAAATCTATTCCCAGTGCAGGAGTTTCCATTAACTTCTGTCCCATAGGAGTCGATGGAGACTCTTGAAACGCTGTCCTATCTTTGTTATGTGCGCTCCGTTTAGCGTACCTACATTCTGTCATGTGAATCCTTCTATAGGAACCCATTGGTTCTTTTAGAAGCGCTCTTTTTGAACGCACATAAAAATTGCTCATCTGACTGATTCCTTAAGCAGATTTTGCAACTAGATTTACTATATACACCACCTCTGGAGGAACCCTAAATTGCCAGAATTTTGTTTAATTGTAAGGATTTTCACCATGGCAGAAGGTGAACCTTTTTGGAACAGGTACATTCTGTGAGTCTTTTTTACTGTTCTGAACAATTTAGAAAGCTTTATGGTGTTCCCCATAGTTATTTTTTACATTTCCATTTTTCCTTTAGTTACAGATATTGCAGCTCATACCTCGTCAATATCTGTGCTTACAGTTCAACACCCTTTGGTGAATTTTCTTGGGTGTTCTGGTGCTACAAAGGGTGTAATATCTTATTTATATAGACAGATGATTTCTTATTATTTATAGCAATTTCCTATGAGGGCTAAGTCACACAGGGCGCCAATGCGCCCTTGTTACTGTACGAAGAAGACGGCCACACTGCAGGTGCGGATGACTCTCCGCACCGCCGTAAGAAAGAACACATGAGAGGCAATGGAGCCAGTCATGTGTTCTTTATTCCAGTGGTGTGGAGTGTTGTCCGCATCTGCAGTGCGGCAGTCTTATCCTACAGGAACATGGGCGCATCGGCACCCGGATGCGCCCGTGTGACTGAGCCCCAAAGGTAAAAGGAAAATGGGAAAAACGATTTAGGCCATATTAGCAATGATTAATGGGCTGCAATGTTGCATATGATTCCAATGATATACCTAAATGAAAGTCAAAGTGTATCAAAACTGTATTTAGTGCATAGAGTATATCGCACTTCATTAAAGTTATTAACCATAGGTATTAGATTAAACTCAGACAGTTTGAAATGTTATATGGGTGGTGCAGATTTAATGCATGTGGTTTGGGATTGTGGAAAACTACAAATTTTGGAATGGGTATTAGAGGTATTTAAAAGAATGAGTAGGAGATTGTGTTGCAAAAATAAGAGAAGCTATATCTTTGGAAAGGGGTATACAAAAAGAGTCTGTTTGGCTACATTTGGGGGAGATGGTCTGATATATGTAAAGAATAGTTTATATCGAGCGCTGGTTGTATTGAGGTATTGTAAAAAACCTTATGGGACTTGGAGGGGGTGAGGGAGGTGGAGAAGAGTTAGTTACATTTTTTTCTGCGGGGGGGGGGGGGGAGGGAGATGCGAGTGATTTTGATTTGCCTTGATATAGTTATTGAATGATTGTATTGTTTGGGTTTGGGAATGATATGTTCTATGTATATTAAACTTATAAATGTATAAATGTCTTGAAATTAAGGAGTAATTGTATTTAAAAATATATATAATTTCAATAAAAATGATATGATTAGAAAAAAATGTTCCTTGCTAATGAGAAGATATCAGTTGTCTATGGGAACTTACACCATCTTTTCATGGTATACATGTGTTGTCAGAGAGCAGTTCAAACTGTCAGAGAATTGAGAACAAACTACTTACGGTATTATTAAATCCAATAAACATTTAGAAGAAACACAAAGCTTTTAGCTGAGCCATTTCCTCTTGTAGTTTGTTCAATAAAATAAACAGAAAGTGGCTATACTTCATACTGTGAACTAATGCTATGGTTATTACTAGAAAGCAAGCACAGAATAACCCGATAAGGACCAAGCGCCGTAAGTATACAACACTCAGTCCTGGGATTTAATCTTGCGACATAACAAAAATATGCCATGGGCTTAAAGCTCCCGCAATCTAGCAGGAGCAGGTCGGATGCTCAGCCGCCAGAGACAGCCAAGGACTCAAAGGCAGAAGTGTTTTTTAATCACTTCTGCTTCTCTTTAACAGGCTACATAGCACTCAATGAGTGCTTTGTAGAGAATATAGGAAGTGGCAGTGCAGTTTCCTGCAAGGAGCCCGACGATCATGTGATCATGGGTGACGTCAGAGCTGCAGGGTCTTAGCAGATCCCAGACCAATTCTCCCAATGACTACTGTAACTATATAGGGATGTTTTCCTCTGTAACTGGGTATCCTATCTCTT